>NC_133769.1:89534862-89834862 GCF_003597395.2 Chelonoidis abingdonii
GGTAGGGCACTTGGAGATAGAGTTAGGGTTCCTATGGCTAAGGTACTTGGATCTAGGGTTAGGGTTCCTATGGGTAAGTGTTCCAGCCTTAAGATTAGGATTCCCCATGGTAGGGCAGTTCGAACTAGTGTTAGGGTTCCTATGGTTAAGGCACTTGGGTCTAGGGTTAAGGTTAAAATGTGTAGTGGTTCCAGCCCTAAGATTAAGGTTCCTATGCGTAGAGCACTTGAAGCCAGGGTTTGGGTTATTAGGGGTAGGGCTTCTCACCCTAAGGTTAGGTTTTCTCAGGGTATGGCTCTTGGAGCTAGGGTTTGGGCTCCTATGGGTAGAGCACTTGGAGATAGGGTTAGAGTTCCTTTGGGCATGGCTTCCCAACCTTAGGTTAGGTTTCGAATAGGTAGGGCACTTGCATCTAGGGTTAGGGTTCCTCTGGAGAGGGTACTTTAAGCCAGGTTTATGGTTCCTACAGGTTGGGCACTTTGAGCTAGGGTTAGGGTTCTTATTTTTAGGGCAATTGTAGCTAGGGTTAGGGTTCCTAAGGGAAGGGCACATGGAGCTAGGTTTAGGGTTCTTAAGGGTAGTGATTCCAGCCCTATGTTTAGTATTGCAATGGGTAGGGCACTTGGAGCTAGGGTTTGGGTTCCTATGGGTAAGATTTCCTGTCCTAGCATTATGGTTCCTATGGGTAGGCCACTGGGAGCTGGGATTTGGGTTCCTATGGATAGGGCACTTGGAGCTAGGGTTAGAGTTCCTAATGGTAGGGCATTTGGAGCTAGGCTTAAGATTCTATGGGTAGGGTAATTAGAGCTAGGGTTAGGATTTCTAGGGGTTCCCCCCCCCAAATTTAGTGTTTCTCAGGATAAGGCACTTAAAGCTAGGGTTAGGGTTTCTCTGGGTAGGGCACTTGAAGTTAGGGTTAGTGATCCTATCGGTAGGGCACTTGGTGCTAGGGTTTGAGTTCCTATGAGTAGAGCAGTTAGGGTTACTATGTGTAAGGAACTTGGAACAAGTGTTAGAGTTCCTATGGGTAGGGAATTTGGAGCTAGGTTTAGGGTTCCAATGGATAGGACAATTGGAACTAGATTTAGTGATCCTATGGTAAGGGTACCTGGAGCCAGGATTACAGTTGCGATGGGTAGGGCACTTGGAGCTAGGGTTAGGATTCGTAAGGGTAGGGCACTTTTAGCTAGGGTTACATTTCCTATCGGTAGGGCACTTTTAGCTAGAGTTAGGGTTCCTAAGGGTAGGGCACTTGAAGCTAGGTTTAGGGTTCCTAGGGGTAGGGCATTTGAAGCTAGGGTTAGGGTTCCTTTGGGTAGTGCACTTGGAGCTAGGGTTAGGGTTCCAACAGGTAGGGCCCTTGGAGCTAGGGTCAGGATTCGTAAGGGTAGGGAACTTTAACTAGGGTTAGGTTCCCTATCGGTAGGGCACTTTGAGCTAGGGTTAAAGTTCCTATAGGTAGGGCACTTTGAGCTAGGGTTAAAGTTCCTAAGGGTAGGGCACTGGGATTTAGGGCTAGATTTCCTGTGAGTAGAGCACTTGGAACTAGGGTTAGGGTTCCTAGGGATAGGGCTTCCCGCCCTAGTTTTAAGGTTCCTACGGGTAGGGTACTTGGAGCTAGGTTTACCGTTCCTAGGGCTAGGGCATTTGAAGGTAGAGATAGAGTTCCCATGCGTAGGGCACTTTTAGCTAGGGTTAGAGTTCCTATGGGTAATGCACTTGGAGCTACAATTAGGTTTCCTTTGGGTAGTGCACTTGGAGCTAGGGTTAGGGTTCCAATAGGCAGGTCACTTGGAACTAGGGTTAGGATTACTATGGGTAGGGCTTCCCACCCTAAGCTGAGGGTTCCAAAGGGTAGGCACTTTGAGATAAGGTTAGGGTTCTTATGGGTAGGGCACTTAGAATTAGAGTTAGGGTTCCTATGGGTAGGGCTTCCCGCCCTAAGGTTAGGGTCCTATGCGTAGGGCACTTGGAGCTAGGGTTAGGTTTCCTATGGATAGAGCCCTTGGAGCTAGGGTTAGGGTTCCTACGGGTTGGGCATTTGAGCTAGGGTTAAGATTCCAATGCATATGGCACTGGGAGCTAGCTTTAGGGTTTCTATGGGTAGGGCTTCCTGACCTAATGTTAGGGTTCCTATGTGTAGGGCACTGGAACCTAGGTTTAGGGTTCCTATGGGTAGGGCAACAGGAGCTTGGGTTAGGATTCCTAGAGGAAGGGCTTTCTGCCTTAGGTTAGGGTTCCTAAGGGTAGGGTACCGAATCTAGGTTTAGGGTTCCTATGGGTACCGAACTTCAAGATTGGGTTATGGTTCCTATGGGTAGCGCACTTGGAGCTGGGGTCAGGGTTCCTATGGGTAGGGCTTCCTGCCCCAAGGTAAGGGTTCCTATGAATAAGGAAGTTGCAGCTAGGGTTCGGTTTCCTATGCGTACGGCACTTGGAGTTAGGGTTAGGGTTCCTAAGGGTAGGGCTCTTTGAGCTAAGGTTAGCGTTTCTATGAGTAGGGCACTTGGAGCTAGGCTTAGGGTAGTATGGGTAGGCTTTCCCTCCCTAATGTTAGGGTTCCTAAGGGTAGGGCACTTGGAGCTAGGGTAACGGTTCCTATGAGTAGGGATTCTCAACCTAAGGTTAGGATTTCCAAGGGTAGGGCACTTGGAGCTAGGGTTAGAGTTCCTATTGGTAGGGTACTTGGAGCTATGGTTAGGGTTTCCATCCGTAAGGCTTCCCGACCTAAGGTTAAGGGTCCCAGTGGTACGGCACTTGGATCTTGGGTTAAGGTTCCTATGGATAGGGCACTTGGAGCTAGGGTTAGGGTTCCTATGGGTAGGGTATCCCTATCTAGGGTTAGGGTTCCTGTGGGTAGGACACTTGGAACTAGGGTTAGGGGTCCTATAGGTAGGACACTTGGATCTAAGTGATAGCGTTCCTATGCGTAGGACTTCCCGTCTTAGGGTTCCTAAGGGTAAGGCACTCGGATCTAAGGGTTAGCGTTTGCGTAGGACTTCCTGTCCTAGGTTTAGGGTTCCTAAGGGTAAGGTACTTGAAGCTAGGGTTAGCGTTGCTATGCGTAGGACTTCTCATCCCAGGGTTAGGATTGCTATTGGTGGTAGGGCACTTGGAGCTAGGGTTAGAGTTCCTAAGGATAGGGCACTTGTGGCTGTGAATAGCGTTCCTAAGTGTAGGAGACTTGGAGCTAGTGTTAGGGTTCCTATGGGTAGGGCAGCTGAACTTAGAGCTAGGGTTCCTATGGTTTGGGGACCAGGATCTAGCGTTAGGGTTCCTAAGGGTAGGGCATTTGGGGCTAGGGTTACGGTTTTATGGATAGGGTTTCCCAACCTAAGGTTAAGAGTCCTAGGGGTACGGCACTTGGATCTAGGGTAAGGGTTGCTATGGATAGGGTACTTGGAACTATTATTAGGTTTCTTATGGGTAGGGCTTCCCGCCCAAGGTTAGGGTTCCTATGGATAGGGCACTTGGAGCTAGGGTTAGAGTTCCTACTGGTAGGGAACTTGGAGCTAGGGTTGGGGTTCCTATGGGTAGGGAACTTGATTCTAGGGTTAAGCTTCATTTGGATAGGGTACTTGGAGATAGGGTAAGTGTTCCAATGGGTAGGGCTCTTGGAACTAGGATTAGGAGTTCTATGGGGATGGCACTTGGAGCTAGGATTAGGGTTCCTATGGGTAGGGTTTCCCACCCTAAGGTTAGTGTTCCTAAGGGTAGGTCAATTGGAGCTATGCTTCGGGTTCCTATAGGTAGGGTACCCCTCCCTATGGTTAGGGCACTTGGAACTAGGGTTAGGGATCCTATAGGTAGGACACTTGGATCTAAGGGTTAGCATTCCTATGCATAGGACTTCCCATCCTATGGTTAGGGTTCCTAAGGGTAGGGCACTTGGAGCTAGGGTTAGAGATCCTAAGGGTACGGCACTTGGAGCTAGTGATATCTTTCCTAAGTGGAGGGGACTTCGTGCTAGTGTTAGGATTCCTAACGGTAGGGGACTTGGACTTAGGTCTACGGTTCCTAGAGGTAGGGCAGCAGGAGCTAGGGTTGGGATTTCTATCTCTAGGGCACTTGGCAAGTTAATCTAGCTCCAAGTGCCCTACCTTTAGGAACCTAACCCTTGGAGATAGGGTTAGGGTTCCTATGGGTAGGGCACTTGGAGCTAGGGTTAGGGATCCTAAGGGTACGGCACTTGGAGCTAGTGATAACTTTCCTAAGTGGAGGGGACTTGGTGCTAGTGTTAGGATTCCTATCGGTAGGACTTGGACTAGTCTACGGTTCCTAGAGTAGGGCAGAGGAGCTAGGGTTGGGATTTCTATCGTTAGGGCACTTGAGTTAGGTAGGGTTCCTATGGGTAGGGCTTCTGCTCTAAGGTTAGTGTTCTAATGGTTATTGCACTTGCATGCTAGGATTGGTTCTCTGGGTAGGAACCCCGCCCTAGGGTTAGAGTCCTAATGGGTAGGCACTTGGAGCTAGGTAACGGCTATGGGTAAGGCTTTCTGCCCTTTAGGGTTAGGGTTCCTATGGAAAGGCACGAGGCAGGTAGGGTTATGGTTTCCTATTGCTAGGAGCGCCCCGCCATAGGTTAGGGGATTCCTTATGGGTACTGCACTTATAGCTAGGGTTAGGTACCTATGGGTAGGCTTCCCGGCCCCGGATGGGTTCCTAAAGGTAGGACACTTTGAGCCCAGGGTTAGGGTTCCTATGGGTAGGGCACCTCGGGCCAAGTGGTTAGGGTTCCTAAGGTTAGAGCACTTGGAGCTAGAGGTTAGGTTTCTCCTATGGGTAGAGCTTCGCCACCCTTGGAGTTATGTTCTTAAGGCTAGGGGGCCCTTGAACAGGTTGGGGTTCCATGGGTAGGGCACTTGGAGCTTAAGGTTTAGGGTTTCCAATGGTTGGGCTTTCCTGCCCGAGGTTTAGGGTTCCTAAGGGTAGGGGCACTTGGATTCGTAGGGATTGGGTTCGTATTGGTCTATGGCAACTGGAGCTAGGTTAGGGTACCTATGGGACCCTACCTGGGTGGGAAAAATCGTACCCATTGAACTCGTAACCCTAGCTCAGTGCCCTACCCATTAGGAACTCTAACCCTATCTCCAATTGCCCTATCCTTTGGTACCTAACCCTTTAGAGTGTTTTTAAAGCCCCACCCATAAGAGCCCTACTCAAGCTCAAGTTCCGTTACCCATTAGGACCCCTACCCTTAGTCATGTGCCTTTAAACCATGGGATACCTAACCTAGTTCAGTTCCCTACCACTTAGGAACCCTTACCTCTTAGTTTCAAAGTGCCGTACCCACAGGAACCGCTAACCTAGTTCAAGTGCCCTTCCCTTAAGAACCTTTTCACCTAAGGCGAAAGCCTTACTATAGAAACCTAACTCTAGCTTCACTACTCCAACCTTACGAACCTCTTATGCTAGGGCAGGGTGTCCTACCAATAGGAACCCTAATCCTAGCTCAAGTTTCCTATCGATGAACCACTAAACCCTTAGCTCCAAGTGCCCACCCTTTAGGAACCGTTAATCCTAGGTAGAGAAATTGTACCCATAGAACCTACTCCCTGCTCCAAGTGCCCTGCCATGGAGCTCTACGCCTAGAGCAGGATGACCTACCCATAGGAACCCTAATCTAGCCTCCAAGTGCACCTACCTAGTAACCTAGCTAGGGCGAATTGTCCTATCATCGGAACCCTAACTCTGATCTAAGTGCACAACTGTTAGGAAATCTAAGCTGGGGTGGAAGCCCTACACATAGGAACCCTAAGCTAGCCCCAAGTTTCCTAACCATTAGGAAACCAAACCCAGGGAAGAAATTGCCACCTGTAGGAAAACCCCCCCCCCCCCTACACTAGCTCCAAGTACCTACCCATAGGAACCCTAACACTAGGGCTGGGAAGAACAAATTACCGAAAGAACTATAACCCTAATCCAGTGCCCTCCAGGAACCACCCTAGCATCAGGTGCCCTTTATAGGAATCCTAACCCTAGGGCGGGAAAGCCCTACCCATTCGGAACCCTAACGCTATTTCCAAGTGCTTCTAACCGTATTAACCCTTAATCCTAAGCTCCAGTGCCCCTACCCATAGGCTCCCCTACCCTATCACCAGAGCCTACCCATAAGAACCTGATGCCTAGCTGCGCAGTGCCCTACCCATAGGGATCCCTACTCTAGCGCAGGGCACCCTACTCATCGGACTCAACTTAGTTCCAAGTTTCTGTACCATTAGGAACCCCTAACCCTCGCTCCAGGTGCCCGAGCCATAGAACCCTGACCCTAGGCTCCAAGTTGCCCTACCTTAGGAACCGTAACCCATAGGTCCAGAGCCTATCCATAGGGAACCTTATTCCGCTCTACTCTGCGCTGGTTAGGCCTCAACAGGGTATTTGTGGTCCAGTTCTGGGCACTTCATTTCAAGAAAGAGGTGGAGAAATTGGAGAGGGTCCAGAGAGAGCAACAAGGAATGATTAAAGGTCGTTGAGAACATTACTGATGACGGGAGGCTGAAAGAATTGGGTTTATTTTGTTTGGAAAAGGAGACTGAGAGGGACATTTGATAGCAGTTTTCAGGTAACTCTAAAGGGTGTTCATCAGGGAGGAGGGAGAAAACTTGTTCACCTTAGCCTCTAATGATAGAACAAGAAGCAAGGGGCTTAAACTACAGCAAAGGAGATTTAGGTTGGACATTAGGAAAAAGTTCCTAACTGTCAGAGTAGTTAAACACTGGAATAAATTGCCTAGGGAGGTTGTGGAATCTCCATCTCTGGAGATATTTAAGAGTAGGTTAGATAAATGTCTATCGGGGATGGTCTAGATGGTATTTGGTCCTGCCATGAGGGCAGGGGACTGGACTTGATGACCTTTCAAGGTCCCCTCCAGTCCTAGAGTCTATGAATCTATGAACCCTAACCCTAGCATGGGAGGCCCTACCCATTAGAACCCTAACCCTAGCTTCAAGTGCCCTACCCATAGGCACCCTAACGCTAGGGCGGTGCGCCCTACCCATGCGAACCGTAACAGTAAGTCTAAGTGCCCTAACCTTAGGAGCCGTATCTCTAGGTCTGGATTGGACTCCTAACCCTAGCTCCAAGTTCCCTAATTTCCCTAGGGTGGGACGCGCTAACCATACGAACCTTAACCCTAGCTCCAAGTGCCCTACCCTTAGAAACCCTGACCCTAGGGCAGGAAGCCCTACCCATAGGAACCCTAACCCTACGGCGGGGTGCCCTACCCATAGGCACCCTAATTCTAGCTCCAAGTACTCTACCCTTAGGAACCCTAACTCTAGCTCCAAGTGCCCTAGCTTTAGGAACCCTAATCCTAGGGCGGTGCGCCCTACCCATGGGAATCCTAACCCTGTCTCCAAGTGCCCTTCCCTTAATAACCCTAACCCTAGCTCCAAATTCCCTACCCTTCAGCACCCTAACCCTATCTCCAAGTGCCCTACCCTTAGGAATTCTAATCCTAGCTCCAAGTGCCCTACTCTTAGAAATCCTAACCATAGGGTGGGACGCCCTATCCATAGGAACCCTAATCCTAGCTCCAATTGCCCTACCTATAGGAACCCTAACTCTAGGGCCGAGTGCCCTACCCATAGGAACCAATATTGGCAGTTTCTAGTAGCACTGGTCAAAATGCAGGAACTTTTCAGTTAATGGAAATTTTGCTATTTTGGAATTTGGGTTCATTACAATTGAAATCAAAACCTTTTTTTTTTCTTTTTTAATTTCATGCAAACAGGAAATTCTGAAGAAAAAGATACATAATGTCTCCAAAATGAAATATGTTTCCTGGGAACCTAAAAGCTGATGTGTGAAATGGATATTCTTTTCAGGACCCAAGCCCTCATTACAGCCAGGGCTCCCACAGCTTTTAGGATCCTGGCTTCATGGTAGGGAGCCTGGAAATCTTGGCATGGCTGGCTGCCTCTGAACCGGACCCTGTGATCCCAGAACAGACCACCTGGCAAGTTGTCAAGACATCAAATAGGGTTCCATCAGAACACCTAGCTTTGATTTGCTGAAAGTTTACTGAACCAGAAATTTTTCCAAAAACTATTTTGGGTGTGATGAATTACCATTTTCTGATGACCCTCTGCTTTGTAAATAAAATTCTGACCAGCTCTAATTTCTAGGACCCTGCATAAGAAAGTAGGGGCTTCTATTGAGCCACCTAGGTTCAGATATTAGACCCATACATAAACATGCAGATAGGCTATGGCCAACTGAAATTTGTTGATTGATCTTATTACCTTCAGTTGACAGACAAGAAGGTTTGGAATATCTCAAAAAGAGACATTGAGGAGAAAGTTGATGCTGAGGTTTTATGGTTGCAGCTTGAGTTACCTGTAAAGTCAAAGTAAGGGAGAAGTTTCGACCATATATGTAATGTTTACATTGTGCTTAGAGCAGGGTGAAAACCCTCGCTGATTAGTGTTTGTTAAATATATAAGAACTTCTGAATAAGTTGAGAAATTGAATTGTGCAAAATTTGCTCTACCTGGATTGTTACAACACTGATTGACACTCACCAGGTTACTATACTTGGATCCAATCACTGGATCCCACATGCTGTTGGGCACTGTCTCTGGGCCTCTTCTAGGTACAGTTTCAGGATGTAGATCCTCTGTCTAGCACCCATACTTGAGAGATGGGGACTCTGGAGTCCAACTGTCTAGACCCTGAAACTCATGCCAGCTCATCCAAACCTCTCTCATAGCTCTTGCATGCTCCCAAAGTTCCACCAAAGCGGTAGACCCTCTGGATTACTATTTTCCCCTTCAGGGGCCATGTGACAATGAAAGGGAGGGACATATAGATTTAGCAACAGAATCTCTAAACCAATTACATTTGTCACATGGACAAAGTGCAAGATATATAAAGAGCTATGGAAAATAACAAATCCTGCATGCAAAACTCTGCCTCAGTTTCCTCACCACACCAAGAGCTCTTCGGGTTTAGGTCAGGTCAGGTCAGGTCAGGTCAGGTCCTCTCCTCTCCTCTCCTCTCCTCTCCTCTCACCCAGTTTTGCCTTCATCTACTTCTGGTTTTCTTCTCCCTTCCAAAATGGCAGGTGAGAGAGCCTTCTTTTATAGCTTCAATTTCTCTTCCTGCTCCTTCCCTCCAAATCAGGTGACTCTCCTCAGTTGGCTTCAAGTCTCTTTCAGGTGCTCTTGTTATAGTCCACTTGGTGATCTGGTTCCTTGGTGGCAGCTGATTATTGTCCTTAATGTTGCTTCATTTGAATGGGAGACCCTCCAGGTTAACAACTCGTTGATTCTCTTCTCTGTTACGTTCTTTGCTACACCCCCTTGATCCCAGGCCAGATGAAGATAAAAAGACAATTAGTGAAAGCAGTGTAGTTAACACTCAAAATGGTGTTTCACAATGCGGTTTTCCTCCAAAACAACTTTTTATAAACAAAATATCTTGGAGATATTTTTAGAAATAGAAGGAAACCAACAGGGTTCGATGTCTGAATTGTTCTTCTTGACTTTCCTAATTTTGTTGCTATAATTCATCGTGCGTTCTTGACGATTAATTCTGCAAAGACAGTACTAGGAGATGACCTGTCTTCCAATGCTTGATATAAATCGCATTTGATTCAAAACTGGTTCAGTTGCCCAGGAGCTTAGATTGCTAAAATGCTGGCTTACAATAAGGCAACCTCTGTTTGATACCAGAAGTAACGTTTTTTATCGTTGTGTATCTCTCTCTTTAGATGGCTACAGTAAAAGTACTTGAGAA
The DNA here is from genome assembly GCF_003597395.2 of Chelonoidis abingdonii. Taxonomy (NCBI): domain Eukaryota; kingdom Metazoa; phylum Chordata; order Testudines; family Testudinidae; genus Chelonoidis; species Chelonoidis abingdonii. The sequence goes on from NC_133769.1 coordinate 89,544,601, forward strand.
ACAGGTTATGTGTAGCCCGCAGGTTAAACAAATCCCTAGGACCATGGTACCAAATGGCAGTTTCTGCCAGGTTAATTCAAGGCACATGGAGCCCAATTATGATCTTTCTAGAAGGCAGCGGATATACAGCCAATCAAGGCAGGCTAATCAGGGCACCTGGGTTTAAAAAGCAGCTCACTCCAGTCAGGCAGGGAGGAGCCAGAGGAGAAGGAGTGTGAGTGAGGAGCTGGGAGCAAGAGGGCAAGGAGCTGAGAGTGAGAGAGTGTACTGCTGGAGGATTTAGGAGACAAGCATTATCAGATATCAGGAGGAAGATCCTGTGGTGAGGATAAAGAAGGTGTTTGGAGGACGCCATGGGGAAGTAGCCCAGTGAGTTGTAGCTATCACGCAGCTGTTACAGGAGGTACTATAGACAGCTGCAATCCACAGGGCCCTGGACTGGAACCTGGAGTAGAGGGTGGGCCTGGCTTCCCCCCCAAACCTCCCAACTCCTGATCAGACACAGGAGGAGTAGACCTAGACTGTGGGGAAGATCACTGAGGTGAGCAAATCTGCCAAGAAGTGCAGGACCCACGAAGGTAGAGGAGGAACTTTGTCACAGTTGGTATTCTCCCACATCTTCCTCATCCTAACTGAAATCCAATCAGCATTACACCATTACTGGATGGCAAAAGGCTGCTGTTAGATTTACATAGCGCAATTTTGTACATAAAAATGTTATTGACTGCAAGTATTGCACCACATCAACATGCGCAAAATAATACTGCAAACTTTTTAGTCAGTGAAAAGCATCCCAATCTTACTTAAGGGAAGGCAGTGGAAGTTTAAGGTCTTTTAGATGTGCAGGCTAGAAGTACTATTGTTTATCCATAGGTATGTTAGGAAACTGGCCAAAATTCCACCCCAGTCTAAAATTTGTCCACGTTATAGCATGCTTAATTACCACATAGCTTTTGAACTGGATAATATTACTGACTTCAGTTTCATCATTCTCTTGCTGTTCTCTGACATCTTCATATATTTAATCTGTTTGGATCCTTCCTGTGCATCTGAGGTATGATACTTCTACTCTAGTCCAACATCTTTTTTAGAGGGTTAAAACAAAACCACAAATATTTGAAATTCTTGGTTGAGGACATGCACTCTTTACAGTACCAGCAGTGCTTTCAGGCATGGGAACATAATGATGAGCTTGAGGTAACCAAGTTCCTGAAAACAAATCCCCACACACCAGACTTTACTCACACATAAAATCCCAGGATAGGACCCATGCAGCAATAAGTGGTCCATATACATTGATGAGTTTTGCAGGATTTGGCTTATAGTTGTTGAAAGATTCTACTTTCAGGCTCCTCTTGCCTGATCAGTCAACATTAGCTTGGTCTCCTTCATTCCAGCAAAACACTGTTCTTTTAACCACATATTTATTCATGAGAGTTCCTACATTAATAAAACACCTGAACATGTTTCCTTCCAATAACCTTTATGTAATGAAAAGAGGTAAATGATGATTATGATGCTGTATAGTAAGTAGCACTTCCATCTTTAGCCAGTCATCTGAAGAAGATTTTGGTGGCTTTTACTTTTTAGCCCGCCTCCTTTAACCAATCATGTTTCCTTGCTTTTGCAGATGGTTGCATAGATGAGGAGACTCAGAAAGATGCTGCTTATGTGGAGTAGATGCACTATCAATCCTAGTGGACCCTCATGAAACAGAGAGGTCTCCATGACCTCTCTCCAGGATAAGCCCTAGAGTAAAGCTCTGGCCTGGCAGTGGGTACAACCAGGAGGCTGATGACCACTGATGTGGAAACACAGTAAGGATCAGGGAGGGCTGTGAACTTCAACCCTAGCCCCTGTTTGAAATTTTGGAGCTCTTGGAGAGGGGGCCTCATTCTTCTCCCTCCACCTTCACAAGACAGAGTTAAGATAGGGCAGACAGGAAACATCTCAGACAGCAGTTGGGTACTGACTGTGTGCTTCACAAGCTACGCCCCTTCTCCCCATTATTGTTGCCAATGTGGGGTATGAGGACTCATTGGAAGGTCTTTCAGGTAGGCTCAAAGTTTTTCTAGATTTTTAAAAAAATAGTCTTTCTGGACCTTGATCCTGTGGGGTCTGAAAAAGATTTGCATTTGCGCCAGGCAAATTCCTGTGGAAGACTTTGAGGCATCAAAGGAGTCAGTGTCATTTATTGTAATCCGCTCTGAGTTGGACAAGCAAGGTCTGTCTCCATTAAGAAAGAGTATTTTAAGCTCACACAGAATCTTGATGTAGGCCTGCCAAATCACTTTGATGCTGAGTTAATCAGAGCCCTGGGATAAAATGATACCAACCTTGCCTTACTGAAGCCTGTGCCTTTCACTGCTATTTAACTTATTTCATTTAAAAAAATGTTATTTAGCTAACAAAGGAGATGCTTTATAGAGGGCTTGGCAGATAAATTCAAAATTCTGGCGGGTAGGATAAAAACTTGCTAGTTCCTTCTTTTTCTCCTACTGTACACTGATAAATTTTATAGCCTGATGAAAAGAGGAATCTAAGGTTTTTGGGACCACCTGCAACTGGCATTTGTCATCGGACATTCCCACTCGGAACCCTTCGTGTCCACAAAGCAGTACAGCAATGAAATTCCTCTAAGCGGACTTACGAGCTCTAGAATCCTGTCCTAGCGCTCCACCAACCAGGACCACTCGTGCTTGGTAACGCTGGTCCCCCAAACTGCCAGGAGCCTGCAGACCCAGACCCTCTGGATCTTAACCCAAGGAAGTAAAAGCCTTTCCCCCACGTGCCTCTCCCAGACGCCCTCCTGGACATTACCCCTGGAAGAATCACTTGTATTAAACTCCCTGATATGCACACACAGAGAGTAAACGCACCTTCCCCCTCCTTCTTCTCCTCTTCCAGACTCCCGCCTCGCAGAAGACAGTATCCTACACGACGAGAATTAGCCCTTTCTCTCCCCCTCCGTCCTTTCTCCCACAACTTCCCGGTGAATCCAGACACGAGTCCCCGCGTCTCCACAGAACTAAAAACAATCAGGTTCTCTAAACAAGAACTCTTTAATTAAACGAGAGAAAAACAGTAAAAATCACTTGTAGAACTTTAAAATGGAATACGCTACGGATTTTTTAGCTATAGCACTGGAATACCTTCCACGCCTAATATTCAGCTACAATTAAAATCCTTGCCAGCAAAAATACCAAATTTGAACTCCTTTCCAGCCCAAATACACAAATGTAAACTCTCAGCAAATGCACATTTAGCAAATAAGAAAAATAACCCTAACTCGCCATCTACTAGTACTTACTATTTCGAATCTACCAAGAACTGTATTAGGGAGATTGGAAGAGAAACCAGGGCTTTGCATCTCGTCTCCTCCTGAGCCCCCAGAGCGAACAACAACCAAAAACTAACAGCACACACACAAACTTCCCTCCCTCCAGATCTGAAAGTATCCTGTCTCCTGATTGGTCCTCTGGTCAGGTGACAGCCAGTTTTACTGAACTTGTTAACCCTTTACAGTCAAAGAGATATAAAGTACTTCTGTGCTATTAACTTTTCTTATCTGTTTATGACAGCATTTCTGTGAGGGACTCAACTGTCTTGACTCTCATCGAGGAAATCCTACCTTGTGCACAGTTCTTGTTTTAAGTTAAGGTTTGGAATTTCAGTCCTGAGGACAATTCCAGTCAAAGCAGAGAAGTATTGCCTCTTACTTGTTTTAAATTTAATGGCCATTAACTTAGCATATTACAAGAAAAGGTAAAAAGAAGGGACTGAGTTTCTCATTCAACTTCTGTATAAACTATCTCCTTTCCTGGTTAAGTAACATCACTTCATTTGTTAAAAATGAAGGGTGAAAGAGATTTAAAAATATTTGCACATATTTTCACTATCTGTGAGTTGGTATAAATTCTACAATATATTTTTGTATAGAAGTGGATTTTATTGTTGAAGTTGTAAAGGTTATTTAATCAGTGAAAGGCTAAGGTTATTCAAGTTTTTAAAAATCCAATGAGACTGATAGATACTTATACAATATATACAAATGTATAAATGAACTTTGAATTATAGAAACTTTGTATAGAATTGGAACGAGAATGTGAAGACGAGGAATTTGAGCATGACAGCTTCTGAGTGATATGGGAAAGAACTTACTGACATTACGTGGAGAGATGTGGAACTGAAGAAACTGTTTTAAAATGTGTGAGGGGCAGTTTTAAAGGAACTTCATGAATAGAGAGATTTGCCAGTTCTTTGTAGGAAACTTTGAATTGGATTGTCTGTGCTTTTGTTCTACTGTAGAAACTTTGATTTACAAAAAGTTTACTTATGGGTGAGGCAGCAGTTTGGTGGGGGTGTGTGTGTGTGTGTGTGTGTGGGAGGGAGATGGAGTGCGGGGTGCTTACCTTGGGGTACGGGCCCCTGGCTTCCACTGATATGACTCTGCAACTCCTAGGCAGAGGGGCCAGGGGGGTCTATGTGCTGCCCGCACCTACAACCCCACCCCAGCAGCTTCCATTGGCTGCGGTTCCTGGCCAGTGGGAGCTGCACAGCTGGTGCTTGTGGCAGGAGCAGCGTACAGAGTCCCCTGGCCCCTCCATTGACTAACAGCTGCATGTGGCGGAGCTGGGTAGGGAGCCCATGAGCTGCAGCACCAGCAGGGGTCCCAGCGACCTCCCCCAGCACTAGCAGGGTCCCGGGCCACCTCCCCACAGAGCACTCATGTCCCCCACCCAAGTTTTAGTTAGGGGTATTTGGTAAAAGTAATGGGCCATGAATTTTTGTTTACTGCCTGTGACTTGTCCATGACTTTTACTAAAAATACCCGTGACTAAGGGTACGTCTACACTTCGGGATTATTCTGATTTTACATAAACTGGTTTTATAAAACAGATTGTATAAAGTCAAGTGCACGCAGCCACACTAAGCACATTAATTCAGCGGTGTGCCTCCATGGTCCGAGGCTAGCATCAATTTCCGGAGCTTTGCACTGTGGGTAGCTATTCCGTAGCTATCCCATAGTTCCTGCAGTCTCCCTTGCCCCTTAGAATTCTGGGTTGAGAGCCTAGTGGCTGATGGGGCAAAAATTATTGTCACGGGTGGTTCTGGGTAAATGTCGTCAGTCATTCCTTCCTCCGGGAAAGCAATGGCAGACAATCATTTCACGCCCTTTTTCCCCTGGATTGCCCTGGCAGACGCCAGAGCACGGCAAGCATGGAGCCCGTTCAGCTTTTTTTTTTTTTTTACAGTCACCGTATGTGTACTGGAAGCCGCGGACAGAGGCGATACTCCAGCGCTACACAGCAGCATTCATTTGCTTTTGCATGATGCAGAGACGTATAGTCGTTGTACATCTGCTGCGGCATAAATTGGCAATGAGATGAGGTTATCTGCCTTCTGTACTGTCTGCTGCTTATCCTGGGTGCCCCTGGCAGATCGTGCTGGGGCCACAACAAGTCAATTAACTTGGGAATGACTCCCCGAGTCAATCCTCCTTTATGGGTTCTAAAATAGTCTGTCCTGCCTAGAATATGGGGCAAGTGACTAGAGAATCAGTGTACTAGAGAGCGAACCGCTGCTTCCTAGTGCAGATACCCAGAAGAACATGCATGTTTGAGTCTACACTTGCAATTGCCATATTATGGGGTGGTGCCGCGACTCCTATGGCGAGTACGGAGCTGACACCTCACGGGCCTTGCTATCCCTCCGTGGTTACCGCCATCCTTCCTGTGTCTAGTGGCAGTGGTCCCCACCATGAGTATGAATAATAAGATGCAGTAAGCAACACTGTTTGTTCGTGCATAAAGATGGGGGAGCAGCTTCCTGGTGCTTATGACAGTTCCAGGCGGACAGATCTTTTCTTTACCAGGAAAGGGAAGACTGATGGAGCTCAGCCTGCCATGTGTCTAGATGAAGATGTTAACCAGCCATTCGACCATCTACTCGGAATGGACCGCGGAGTCACTCTATTGTTTACCGGCGCCCCGGCCAGCCTCACCTGAGGCCAGCACGGGGGAGCTCTTCATGGGCTTGGATGGAGACGGATTCGTCATTTGTACCGTCTGCCACCATCAGGGAGGGGAGAGGAGTGGGTACTGCTTCTCTCACTGCTGCAGCATCACGTCTAACCTAGCACATTCGTAGACATAGGGTGTCATTGGAAGAAGTCAAGAACACTATTTCTTTCCCTTTCTTTCAGGGGGGGCGTGAGGAGGGGGATAAATTGACGAAACTGATTCCCTGCACCACCACCGGACAATTGTTTGACCCTCAGGCATTGGAGCTCAGCCAAGAATGAAATACTCTTTCGGGAGAAGATGCTGTGGCGACTGTGGGACTAGCTTGGAGTCCCAGTCCCCCTCCTCCCTCCATGAGCATCCATTTGAGTCTCTGGCTTCCCGTTCTCTTTGTCACGCCGCACTGTGGAGCCTGTAGATTTTTTTCAAACGCTTTGGCATTTTGTCTTCTGTAACGGAGCTTTGATAGAACAGATTTGTTTCCCCATACAGCGATCAGATCCAGTATCTCCCGTACGGTCCATGCTGGAGTTCTTTTTGGATTTGGGACTGCATTGCCACCAGTGCTGATCAGAGATCCACACTGGGCAAACAGGAAATGAAAATCAAAATTTCGCAGGGCTTTTCCTGTTTACCTGGCCACTGCGTCCGAGTTCAGATTGCTGTCCAGAGCGGTCACAGTGGTGCACTGTGGGATACTGCCTGGAGGCCAATACCGTCGATTTGCGGCCACACTAACCCTAATCCGATATGACAATACTGATTTTACCACTACTCCTCTCGTCGGGGAGGAGTACAGAAACCTATTTAAAGAGCCCTTTATATCGATGTTAAGGGCCTCGTAGTGTGGATGGGTACAGCGTTGAATCGGTTTAACACTGCTAAAATTGGTTTAAACACGTAGTGTAGACCAAGCCTAAAACATAGCCTTACCTAGGTCTTTTGGTGAGACCTCTTAAAAAATAGGGATTTTGGATGAGGCTGTAGTACACTGGAGTTCATTCTGTATTAATAAAGGAGACTAGTCCTTTATATTCTGAGTTTCATTCCACTTCTATTTGAATGCTCTATTTCTCCCTCTCCTTGGCACTCATGCCTGCCAGTTAGGCAGAAACCATGAATGACATTTAAAGCAAACATAGAACTTATAGACTTTTAGAAATTCTCCACACTAACTACAGGTTGAAGGTAGCAAGTGTCATTTGAAGCAAGAATATCATGTAGGATCAGGACTTAAAAAGGACTTTGGGCAGTGAGGAAGTTGAGAGAGTTGCTTAAAAACTGGATGTGGTTTATCACAAGGTACTGTAAATATGAGGAGCCCTACTTCTGTTTTTTGTTTTTTAAGACTGTTTGAGCCAAGCAATAGGACTTGCATCCCACTCTTCTTGCACATGACGTGACATTGCTAGATCAACATTTCAAGAGTTAATGAAGAATGCAGCAATTATTAGAAAAATAGAACTGCCTTCCTTGACCTAGAAATTCTTGTTTTAGATTTCTTATATGTGGGTTTCTCTGGATTCCTTTTTGTTATGCTTTATTGGTTTCAGATTTGTACTCTTCTAGCTAAATGTCCTTTTTAGCGTGCTTTTAAAGCCTCTGTTGTGGAGAACTCAGGACCCTATATCCAATGGCATTTATCATAAATCTTCCATTCCAATATGGCTTCTATTCCTAGATTCTGGTCTTCCTGAACAAAACAAAGTATAAGGGGAGATAATATTTGAAGTGCTTTCCATAAATCCTTGGGGTAGAGAGAGGGAAAATTAATACCATTTTCTTGATACAGATATATGGGTTTCCCTAAACTATTTTCATAGATTGACAGGTTTTAAGGCTAGAAAGGAACTATCATGTTCATTTAGTTTCACCACCACCACTGATGTTAGTTTTGTGCTCACCACTGAACAAATAACTTGTTTATTAGCAAAGCACATTTTTCTATCCTCTTTCACTGTCAAAATGCTACGTAATATAAACATCACGAGTTAAACAGTGGACTTTCAAAATAAAGTGTATCTTATTTGTCATTGCAAATGTGAACTAGACACTAAATATAGGCAAGTATAAGTTGTAGTGTTTCTCCCCTCCGCCCCCCATAACCTTTCTTTGTTTGTTCCCTAACTCCTGTGATATGATGTTTCCCTATTTTAAAGATGTTAGTAAAGAACATCTCCAGAGGTTAGCATTTGTCAGCTCTCAGAATGACAGATTCTGTTCATTTTTGGAGGCAAGTCATTTTCCTGTTGAAGAAAAGGGAGAATAATCTCCACCCACAGTAATATGTGTTGAGAAACATAACACACTAGGAAAATGTACCAATTACTTGGCTGCAAATTGTCTTATTTCTGTAAGATAGGCAATCATAACATTTTTATACAGTCTTTTTAACAGTTTCATTACATAACTCCCGCACATGCAAAGTTAAACTTGATGTTAAACTGGGTGAATGTTCCATCAACTATTTGAGTAACACTGCATTGGGTTAGATATGTCCTAATGCTTAAGATTTCAAACCAGTTGGTGGCTCCTGTCCAAGCCCAGTAGCAAGAACAGTTGTTTTTCACTGTACTAGAGAGAGAGTGAGCAGACAATATAATATTTGATGGATAAATGCACCTGAGAAGATCTGACACACAGATGCTACCCTCAGCATGCACATTACTTTGACCTTGCTGAACAGCTGTAAGTATGTGAAAGAGCTCAGTGGCTCTGCTTACACTACTTCCCACCGTGGGCAGCTGTAAGAGAGTTTTACCTTTCTCGTTGTAAAATGAGCGCAGAACAAAGTATTCTGGAATTTCTAAAGAATTATTCTTTACTTTGTTTAATGACACATTTCCTCTTGTGTATCTTATCTCTCTCATTCAACTACTGTACATTAGCTGGCTGTTTATAAAAAATTTCTAATATCCAGCTGTGTAGATGGAGCAAGCAAGGTGAGGAGCAAGCGAGGTGAGAGTGCATGTGTGCAAAGCTAGTTATTCATGAAGATGAGAAACCCAATTCTAATTTTAAGAACATTCTAGAATGGTTTTGTTAATATACATACTACAATTAGAGTTTGAAATTCCCCCACCATTTACTATATAATTTACATATGCTATATATGTTAAACTAAAACACTTTGAGGAAATCTGTAGTTATATTAATCAAGTTGCTTATTTACGTATAATGGATTTTTTAAAATACTGCAACCTACTGAAGCTACCATATTCCTAACAAATTCTGTTCTCTTTTTAGTTTTGTTGTTTCCTGTTTAGTTCAGAGGAAACATTAAAATAAACCATTTAATTATTTAAAAACTAAATTATTTGAAATGTAGAAAGAAAAATAAATTTCATTCCATTTTAAGGATTGAATCTGTTTAGAAAGCAATTAGACAAATCTAATCTGTGTTTTTTTTAAAGACACTTTGTACCACAGGCTACTGACAAGAGAGAGTCATATCAAAGCGTTTTACTTTGTAAGATTTCCAGCATTTCTGGTGGAAGTAATTCAAATACACATCTTCCTCTACTATATACAGTACATTGCCAGTATAGATAATATCATGAGCTTCTTCAAGGACAGAAAGATTCATGATAGTAGATCTTTAAGAAGAAAAGAATGAACTGGACTGAATCTGTTCTGTGATTCATAAGCTATTAAGCTACATTGATGTATATTGTAGTTTCTCCCCAGGGCAGTTATAGGTTCTATAGGCCTCTATGTAAAATAAGATACTTGAGTTTATCCAGCCTCATCCTAACTATGATTATACTCTGCACCCATCCCACCCTTCTGTGTATTTATGATGTTCATGGTCACCTTCTGGTTGTGACATCCTCCCTCTGATTTATAATGATTTATATTCTCCTTTCTCTTGACTATCTTGCCAGGCTCCATGGTAATCACACTACATGGATGCTAGTGATCTAATATTATCACTATTAGGTGATGGAAAATAGCAGCAGCTAGTGAATAAAGCAATAGGAACTATTAACAAAGTAGAACAATCCAAAATAATTTAACAAGGTCAGAAGAAAGCTGAGTGAGAGAAATGAACTAGGGCTAGGAGTAGAGAACAAAACAAAAATTATCTTATGTGCCTCAGGAATACAGGGTAGAGGTATTAGGCTACCACTTTCCCTCCCATCTGGACAGAATGTTTCATGCCCTTGAGCTGCATTGCTTTTCCTCAGTCTACATTAATTAGTTTGATTCCTGGTTCAGTAGAGATCAGGCAGCAATGTGCAGCTATGGAAGAATATTTTCTTGTCTTTTGTGTTTTTTTTCTTTCTTTTCCAAAAGTTATTTTCTTTTAAATGAACAAGCCCAGAGTTGCTGCATATTTCTTTCACAACCTCTTCTATGGAAGAAGTTCCTCAAATGCATCATATACCGATAGCATTCTACTGGACTCTATCACCAGCCCACTTTGCTTGGCTTGCAAACTGGCCCTGTGCCTGTGTGAAGAAGTGTTGGTTATTTATCTGTTGGTTTCTCTAAATAGTAACCTGTGTAGCTACTGCAATGAATCTGAGCAGTAGCAGTTTGGCAGTGGGAGTTGGTGATGCATCCACTACTGCTATACTGGCTCTCAACTGGAGGGTGAAGTGGCAGACAGCCAGGAGAAGATGGGTGGATGGAAGGGATGGTTGGAAACCTGGAAGGACAGCAATGGAGGCAATTGCCTCATGTCCGAGCTGGGGATTCCAGAGCTGCCTGTGTGAAGTTGGGTCCGTCTCTATTTGAGTAACAGAACTTGCATATGTACTGTTGATAGAGAAACAAATTATATCAGTTTTGACTCTGTAACATCCATTTCTCTCCAACTGTGGAAATTAATGTGCTGCAGTGTTTTGAAATGGACCACTACTCAAGAGAAGGGCAGCATCATCGAGAGAAGGTAGCAATTCAGGGGGTGCAAAGCTCTTGGTTCCAACTGATTTCACCTACTTGACAAGGTGCAGGCTTGTACTACTGTCAACTATCAGGGGGTAGCCGTGTTAGTCTGTAGCCACAAAAACAACAAGGAGTCTGGCGTAAGTCTTTAAGGTGCTACCAGACTCCTGGCCTGTACTACTGTAACTGAGTCATGGGGGGCGGGGGGAAAGAAGGTAAGAAGATCTCTCTTTGGTGTTATCCTAACTAGAGAGGGACCCAAGCTAAGCAATTCAGATGAGAATTTGGTTCAGAATTCAAACTTAATCAAACGACAGGGCTGTTTTGGATTTGGTGTTATTGTTAAGGCCCATCCGCAAGAACAAGTTTAAAGCAATACATAGATTTACAAAACTTTCTAAAATGTTGACATAACTGGAACACTTACTTGCATCTGTTTTAATGATTTACAAAAACCCTAATGTTCAACTTCATTAATGGCATCCAAACTTTTTGTCATTTAATGTTCACTGAAGAATGACTCACTCTTTGATGTCTAATGGCTTTTTAAGAAGCTGAACTCCAGCTGGAATTTTGCAACTGTTGTATTTGAAGTCATAACGCTCCTGAAGAATTCCAGCAGGAGTAAATCTATTTTTATGAGTTGTTTTATGTATATTTTTTGGTTTGACTAATCCAAGTTCTAATTCTCATTCGTGATATATATATATATCTATATTAATACACAATACCGCCTTTATAACTCTATCCTTATAATCAGACAATTTTCAAGGTTACACAAGTGTTTTATTTGAACCTCATAAAAGTCATTTATATTAGGAAAGATAGGGAATTACAGAGCTCTATATAACATACCACAGAGAGAAGTGGTATTTTCATCTTAAATTTCACAGCCTAATTAACTAGAAATAGTGGAATTTTTTTAGCTTATACATTCTTTTCTATTTATTTTCGGAATTGGTAGATTTTTTTATCCTTCTTTCACTTTTAAGTTATCTATGTATCTTTGCAAAAGTAATAAAACCTTATTTCCTTCCAACCCCTGGTTTGTATACTCTCAGCTGTCATATTAACCCAATATTAGTATTAGATTTTAATAAAAGACAGCATAGAAAGAAGAAAGATGCTTTCTGAAGATAGACAATAGGAGATATAATTTAGTTTTTTGGATTTTTAATATTTTTGTTTTTTCAATATACTGTAAATGATATTTGACTTTGCCACATAACTGTTACTGGAAACACATTAAATACAACAATTATGCTGAAATATTACTAAGATTATGTCACAAAATGACAAAAGTGAAGAAATTAGGGCAAGAATGAGTTCACTCCAAACTAGTGAATTCCAGGGAGAGGTAAGGAGGGGAAGGGTATTAAGAAATGTGATACTTTAACTGTAAATTTCATATTTTTTTTCCAATTTGTGTTCCAGTGTAATGTTTTGAAACATAATGGCAGATGTATTTTCTTTGCTGTTTTACTCCTTTCTTAATTTAAAATTAAAAAAAATAGTTACAGATGTTCTGTGAAAAATTTATAATTTGCTTATGGTAAGTTTATATATAATGCTGTGTGTGTAATCCACACCCATTTAGTGTGGTGATCTGTTCCCTTCTTGTGGTGTCTGGGACAGTCAGAAAGGTTGATTAGCTGGCTAGAGCCTTGGCTAGCAGAGGTTGGTCTTTTAGCTCAGGCAGTAGAGGCTCATGCTTTAAAATCCAGAGGTACCAGGTTTGATCCCTCCATCCAGGGGCAATGATAGGAAAGAACAGAGTTTGGATGATACCATGTTACCTAGATGGGCAAATTACATCTGCTTTGCTTCCTGTCTCCAGCAGATAGAGGCAACCCTTGCACTGGCTGTGAGGGCTTCCTTGAAGCAATTACTAATTACTAGGGTTGTCAAGCAATTAAAAAAATCATGATTGATTGCACTGTTAATAATAGAATACCTTTATTTAAATATTTTGGATGTTTTCTATATTTTTACAAATATATGGATTTCAATTACAACATAGACTACAAAGTGTAAAGTGCTCACTTTATATTTTTTATTAGAAGTATTTGCACTGTAAAATAACAAAAAAAATAGTATTTTTCAATTCACCTGATACAAATACTGTAATAAAGCTCTTTATCATGAAAGTTAAACTTACAAATGTAGAATTATGTACAGAAAAAACCTGCATTCAAAAACAAAACAATGTAAAACTTTAGAGCCTACAAATCCTACTTCTTGTTCAGCCAGTTGCTAAGATAAACAAGTTTGTTTACATTTACAGGAGATAATGCTGCCTGCTTCTTATTTACTATGGCACGTGAAAGTGAGAACTGACCTTCACAGGGCATTTTTGTAGCCGGTATTGCAAGGTATTTATCCGTCAGATATGTTAAACATTCGTATGCCCCTTCATGCTTCAACCACCATTCCAGAGGACATGCGTCCATGCTGATGATGAGTCCTGCTCAATAACACTCCAAAGCAGTGCAGACCAATGCATTTTCATTTTCATTATCGGAGTCAGATGCCACCAGCAGAAGGTTGATTTTCTTTTTTGGTGGTTCGGGTTCTGTAGGTTCCGCATTGGAGTGTTGCTCTTTTAAGACTTCTGAAAACATGCTCCGCATATGGTCCCTCTCGTATTTTTGAAGGCACTTCAGATTCTTAAACCTTGAGTCAAGTGCTGTAGCTATTTTTAGAAATCTTACATTAGTATCTACTTTGCATTTTATCAAATCTGCAGTGAAAGTGTTCTTAAAACGAACAATATGCTGAGTCATTATCTGAGACTGCTATAACATGAAATATATGGCAGGATATGGGTAAAACAGATCAGGAGACATGCAGCTCTCCCCCAAGGAGTTCAGTCACAAATTTAATTAACACATTATTTTTTTAACAAGTGTCATCAGCATGGAAGCATGTCCTCTGGAATGGTGGCCGAAGCATGAAGGAGCATACGAATGTTTAACATATCTGGCACATAAATACCTTGCAATACCGGCTACAAAAATGCCATGCGAAGGCCAGTTCTCACTTTCACGTGCCATTGTAAATAAGAAGCGGGCAGCGTTATCTCCTGTAAATGTAAACAAACTTGTTTGTCTTAGCGACTGGCCCTAAAGTTTTACATTGTTTTGTTTTTGGGTGCAGTTATATAACCAAAAAAAAATCTACATTTATAAGTTGTGCTTTCACAATAAAGAGTGAACTACAGTACTCGTATGAGGTGAATTGAAAAATACTATTTCTTTTATCATTTTTACAGTGCAAATATTTGTAGTAAAAATAATATAAAGTGAGCAGTGTACAGTTTGTATTCTGCTTTGTAACTGAAATCAATATATTTGAAAATGTAGAAAAACATCCAAATATTTAAATTTCAATTGGTGTATTCTATTGTTTAACAGTGTGATTAAAACTGCGATTAATCGTAATTAATTTTTTGAGTTAATTGCATGAGTTTATTGTGATTAATTGACAGCCCTATGAATTACTTGTATTGCAAGACCTAAATAAGCTAATAATGCCTTTTTAAAGAACTAGAGTGGCTAATTTTACGGGACTAAGGAAGAGCTAATATGTATTTACAGACTACATTCAATACCACTTTACTTCTGGTTCAGTTTCCAACCCAATTCACATTCCCACCCTGTCCACCTAACAAGTCTTTTGAACTCCAGCACAGAATGTTCCAGACTTTCAAGGTACAGTAACCGAGTCAAAACAATTTTTAAAGCTCTGTACACCACACCTTTTCAGTCATACTTAGCACCCACAACTCCCACTGACATCAATGGTATCTGTAAGGCCTCAGTATCTCTGACAATCAAGTCTATGAGAACTTGGTAGCTATTATCAGTATATAGCCCTTCCTTTTTCTGCCAGGGTTGTTTCCTTTTATGTTCACCAAGGAGACGATGATCTGATCTTAACTTTCATGAGGGAGGGTTTATGTACCCCCAAGTGTCATGAAGGAACATAGTGAGAGACCTGTGACTTGAACAGCCATATATTTACGGCTCACCTATTACTGCAGTATCTAGGTGCTAGCAAAACAATTCTGCCTGTAAATCCACGCTCTCTACCTCTCCTTCTTTCAGCACCATACATATTTTTTCTATAGAGAAATGATTCCTGAGCCATGCAGGAGTCTTATGTTGTTGCAGGAAGGCCAGTGGGAAAGAATGGGGTTTTGATTTCACCCTAAAAGTGACAAGAGCTAATTTCATCCTCATCTCTGGTGGGGGAGTACTCTATAAATTGATACTAATTTAATATCATTCAGTTAAGCATTTCTCCTAAAGTATCTTATTTTTACAGGTTCCTTTTCATTTTCTTAATATGCATCATACCATTTTACCTGCTTTTTGCTCCCTAGGAGACCTAATTGTTGCTATTGCCGGTGAGTTCTGCAAGTATAGAGTGTGTGGTAGTACAGAGTAACAGCATTTATTCCACTGTTAAGGTTGCAGCTGAGTTTCCATTATAAGCTCTACTTTGCTCCCTCTCTTTGATCAATCATATTGGTTAGGTCTGGAGTTAGGACACAATTTTTCTACTAACCTTCAAGTAAATTGGATAAGGGGTTTTTGAATCATGACACCTTCAAAATAAAGGACTAGAGAAAAGCCTTTTTGATCTCACTCTCTTTCTAGCAAAAAGAGGAAAAAGAAAGATAAGTTGTTGTGCTCAGGACCAAAATGTATTTGATTGTAATCTAATTTTGAGAGCTATGTGCTTTGGAATTTAATTGAGATTTGGAAGAGCTTACTTGGGTCATTTGACAGGTTATACTTTCTCTTCTCGAAACAAAGTCTCTAACTCTTTCTATTTCAGAGAGAAATATCAAAATATAATCTGATTGCTAAGGAACTTGTCTAAGGAAAGCAGAGGTTCCCAGGTGGGGGAGGTCGGTACTCCGGGACACAGAAAAGAAGACAGTGGGAAAACACAAGTGCTTTTGTCTTCTCCAGCTGACAAAGTTCCTGTAGACAGTCCTGCTGCTGTGGGGCTCTCTCCTGGTGATTGGGGTTTGTACAATAAAAAGTGACTGTAAAAATGATATTGTGGTGTTTGATGTTTTAGAGTGAAACTGCCCTTTAAAATGATTTGGTGATTTTTACTTTATTTACTTCTTCCAAAAATGAAATGGGGGGGAAGGGGGAGGGAAATCCCTTAGTATAATTAAGAGGTTGAACACATCTTGTTGCCTTTTGTATGGAGCTTTTGATTGGCACTTGCGCTTTTCTTTTTGTGGAGTGTCATCATTGTCTTGTTCTTTCTCTAACAAAAACACAAAAAAAAGATTCTTGTGGAAAGCCAAGTCTTCATGCAGAAAAACAAGTGTCAAATATTTCAATGCATCTTCCATTCATGTTGTAGATGTATTTGTTTTCAGTGGAATTTAATTGCTTAGTTCTTTGCTTGCTCTTTACCCACCGCATGTTATATGGCTTTTTGTTGCAATCTTTCAGAAAAGCAAAATAAAAGAAGAAAGGTTTGTAGGTGTAATTTATCTTCCACTCCTATGGCTAATGCCTTCTATTAGGTTGTAAGTACTGCATGGTATCTCATGCTTGAAGCCATGAAGTGTTTCAAATAGTATATTCAGGAAAACAATAGCTGAATTCACTTATATTGAAGGAAACATTAATATTTTTCATCTGTCAGGTTGCCCGACCATCAGGACAGCAAGACAGTCTCTACTGGTTGATTCTGTTCTGTATATGAACATCTGTCAAATCTATGCTCTTTCAACTGCACCCAGGACCATCCTATCAGAATGTCTGTCTCTGAATCAGCTACAGTGCTCTGGGGGAGTGTTATTGAAAAAACATTCATTCTTTAACTATTTTGCCTTCTCAGAAGTCAGTGCATATGTGTTTTGTAAGTTTAAGTGTAAGTTGTAATTTAAAAGACGTGGTTAAAACATTCCCTTTAAAGTAAGTTGTTTTGTTGGTTGCAAAACCTGTGGTTTTACTTGTCTGTCTTCTCTCTCCTTTCCTTTGGCAGCTTTCATTTGGAACCTAGTGCATCCACTTATCCTCCATAGTTTGCCTCCCTAGCAAATGTTTTTTTTCTCTTGAATATGTTTAAAACCCTCAATTCAGCAAACATATTTTAAAAAATTAGAACAAATTTTTTTTGGTGCTCATATATATAGGTAAAATCCTGGCTCAGTTAAGTGCCTCTCCGAAAGCATATTCAATCTTAAAGTGATGTCTTGTGTCTTAGCACCAAGAAGGCAGAACACCATCCTGTTATCTACTAGAATGTTCTGTCAATTGTCACTTCCAAATTTCCATCTTTGCAGAATGTTCTTTAAACTCTTCTGAGTATTGAATCCTCATCTGGTATCATCTGCCTTCCTTGGATAGTTGGAGAAGTCTTGGAAAAGATCACAATCAGGTTGGGACAAGCTGCCATTCACAGGTATGTCCCAAACAGCTCTCCATTCCCTTTGACTAGCTGGATTTTGAGAGGCATCTTCCACAGTTTGCATGCTGAGGACCTGGTATTGATTGTGCACTCCCTTTATAAGGGGTTTCATCTAGAGCAGGGGTAGGCAACCTATGGCATATTTGCCAAGGGCGGCATGCAAGCTGATTTTTTCAGTGGCACTCACACTGCCCAGGAACTGGTCACCAGTCCAGGAGGCTCTGCATTTTAAATTTATTTTTAAATGAAGATTCTTAAACATTTTAAAAACTTTATTTCCTTTACATACAACAAGAGTTTAGTTATATATTATTGACTTATAGAAAGAACTTCTAAAAATGTTAAAATGTATTACTGGCACACGAAACCTTAAATTAGAGTGAATAAATGAAGACTCGGCACAGCACTTCTGAAGGGTTGCTGACCCCTGATCTAGAGCATATTTCCCTAGTTTGCTTATGAGAATGTCATGTAGGACTGTGTCAAAAGCCTTACTAACATGAAAATATAAGATGCTTGCAGCTCCCTCTCAAGCAGTAGGCCAGTGACCCTGTCAAAGAAGGGAAATTAAGTTGGGTTGGTGTGATTTCTTCTTGCCAAATCCATGCTGGCTATTCCTTATAACCTTATTATCCTCTAGATGCTTACAAACTGATTGCTTAATTTGTTCCAGTATCTTTCCAGGTGCTGAAGTTAGGCAGACTGGTCTATAATTCTCCAGTTCCTTTTTGTTTCCCTTTTTTTAAAGTTAAGTACTAGGTTTGCCTTTCTCCAGTCCTCTGGGACCTCACCCAGAGTTCCTCCATCAGTTCTTGAAGATAATTGCTAACTGTTCCAAGATTAGCAAAGAGTCCTGTTGCACCTTATAGACATGCATGCATCCGACCACGAAAGCTCATGCTCCAAAACATCTGTTAGTCTATAAGGTGCCACAGGACTCTTTGCTGCTTTTACAGATCCAGACTAACACGGCTACTCCTCTGATACTTGTTCCAAGATTGCTTCAGCTAGTTCCTTAAGTACCCTGGGATGAATTGCAGAAGGCTCAGCCGCTTGAATACATCTAACTTATCTAAATATTCTTTAACCTGGTCTTTCCCTAATTTGGCTTGTGGTCTTTCTCCCTTGGTAATACTGTGGTTGAGTATCCAGTCTCCATTAACCTTTTTTATTGACGACTGAAGCAAAACAGGCATTAAGCACTTCTGCTTTCTTGATTGATCTGTTTTTGGCTTCAAAGAAGTCATGGAGAAAGGAAGCAATATAATGGCTTGTTAAACATAGGCCCAATTCATTCAAGAAGGCATCTCTGATAAGTTATCCGTAGCCAATTAGGAATAGTTGCAGCATTTGACCTTTCAGTATTAGACGGGATACAGATCTTGTCCCAGTATTCTTGTTCCTCAGGACTATTTCTGCTTTATGTTGGTAGACAGTGCATTTGTGTATAATAATATCATGCTTTTCGTATGTGTACACACTATAGAAAAGCTTGATGTTGTGTGTCCACCAACCCACACATCAATTAGATTTAACTAGTTTTTTATTTAATTTTGAATTCTCACCATAATGTATGACTATAGGGTGAGTGCCTACATTGTGCTTTCACTGGGATATAGTTCATGGTACTGGGTAGAATTACCATGTCCTGATACTTATCAGTATAACTCTTACCACATGTTGAGTCTTCTTCCCCCATTTTGTAAATGAAAGGGCAGATGAGGAAATGCATCATTCTCAAAAGGCCTCTTGGCACAACATGTTCCAGACAGTATTGTAAACGTCCTTCCAGCATAACTGAAATATCATCAAAACCATAACCCAGTTTTTGTTTGGATCAACTTGCAGCAATTGTCTGGACATCTGTGACCAAATTTCAGTCCAAAAGTGTGTCAGCACTGACAGTGCTTATAATATCAGATAGGAGTATGAAAACAGTGACTTGAAATTGAGACATCTTTATGACAGTTCCTACTGGTTTGGTTAGAAGGGAGTTTCTTTTCTGCTGACTGATTGTTTGAGTCTCAGTTATGAGCAAGGTGTAGATATACACACTGAGTCTGGAGATTGGATGAGCAACTCTGATAATTGTGTTGGGGGGAGGATTTTGACAATAGGGCAGCCATCTAAAGTAGGATTTTCTAAAGTACCTAGTGTCAACCCAAAGAGACAAGAGGGAGAAACAAAACTGTTATTACCATTTATGAAACTACACTGGGGAAATTCATGAGGCCAAAGATAGGCCAATGAGATGTGTCATAACCAACATCAGCCAAGGGATGATCCAAAACAATCAATGGCAAACATAAACCTTGAGGACTGTCAGCAAGGTTATCATTAGTCTTTAGGTTTTCTCTTTGGACTCATGCTAAATGCTATTGCGGTTGAAATATCTAACATAAACCTTACAGTTAAAGCCACTAGTGACTCTAGGTTAGGTCATAGTTCTAAGAATGATTTGATAAAGTCTCATATTAATCTGTTTAAAACTAATCAAGTGGGGTCCTGCCTAATCTCAGTTAAAGACAATGAATAAGTTGAAGAGGTACTTAGCAAAGTCAACAGCTAAATAAATCGCTGAGGAGAACAGACCTAGTTTAATAAATAAACTGTGATCAGGGAATGAATTTATCTGAGCAATAACTTTTCCAAAGTAATATGCTCTCTCAGGAGCCATAGAGGCCAAGATGTCTTCTCTTTATTCTCCACGATCTGAAAAACTATACCTTGGACATACAGCACTACCTCCCAAGTGAAAGGATAAATGTCTCTCAGGGAATTAGACTTATGATATTAATAAAACTGTAGAATAGCTGGAAACAGACATCCGTCTTGACCGTGGAAAAACACAAGAGATTCAAATATAATACTAAGTTGATACGGCAAGTCAGTACCAGAATCATGACTGGAATCCAGTTCTTCTGTCTTCCAGGAGACTCCTATACAATGAACCATGCTGCCTGTCTTGTACCTCCACATTATATAAATAACTTATGTTTTACTTTAGGGTCAGAAAGGTGCTCTTTCATATTGCTCTTCTTTTCCACATTTCCTCTCTGTCTGACCCATTAGAGTATGTCTACATTGCAGCTGGGAGTGTGCCTCCCAGGTTGGTCAGACAGACTCATGCTAGCTTTGCTCGAGCGAGGGCACTAAAAATGGCAGTGTGATGTTGCAGCATGGGCAGCGACTTGGGCTAGCTGCCTGAATCCAAGTCCGCTCACCCCTGGGTCCAACCTCGGATAGGTAGCCCAATCCACTGCCTGTGCCACAACGTCACATGCTGGTTTTAGTGTGCTAACTTGAGCAAAGCTAGTGTGAGGCAGTCTACCCAGGCTTGGAGACATGCTCCCAGCTGCTGTGTAGACAAAGCCCAAGACTCAGCTTACATACCATTCAGTGTTTTGAATATCTGAAAACATGATTCAGCTTTACACAAGATGAGTATTGGCCCAGATCAGGGATCATAAATTCAAGAAATTCTTACAATTAAAAAGATGTAATGGTGTGTACATTTTCCTATGTGTAGCCACATGCTGAAAATGTAGGACTTTGTCTTGAATTTGTAAAAGGTGACTAATACTACTGGTTGTAAAGGCAGGAGCAACCAAAAGAGAATCTGTAGCTAATGGTTTGTTACTTGAGTGCTACCTATATACTAGGCAAGTGGTAGGCAGAATACAGAGAGAGAAACTGGGTGAAATCCTGCTCCCATTGAAGTCAGGTGGCAATTTTTCTATTGGCTTCAGTGGGGCTGAGATTTTTACCCACTGTCTCTAAACCAAATGAGTCTCCAGCTTATGATCCCTGATCCTGCCTTCCTTTTCTACTGAAAAAACTTTTAGTGATGTCAGTGGAAATATTGGGTGTGCAAATATTGCAGAATCAGTCAAAAGTGGTCTCTTTGCTAACTTGGACTTGCTTCTTGACTTTTGTAGTTAAGTGTATGTAGTGTAACAAACAGGAGTCTCTCAATTTCTTCATTCTTTTTTTGCTCCATGTAAGATTTCTGTTGCTGAATGTTATTATTCAGTATTGCTTTTGAAATAATTTTGTGATATTAAAAAAAATTGCAGTTGCTGGGCTGGATAGTTCACATAGATTATGCTAGCTTTCATCAGTTAATTAGAATACTCCCTTCATCAAGGCAGCCATGGAATACTCTTAAGATGTTAAACGTAATATGAAAACCATTCTTATAACCAACAAGACCCCATTTCAAATGGTTACAGCACTATAATAAAGAATATTAATTCTTCACAAATGACATTGAAACTGTTTGGTGTCAAAATGGGATTATTGGTCTGTCCCTCTATTTACATTTCACACCTGTGTCATTCAGGACTTGATCCAAAGCCAATTAAAGTCTCTTTCCATTGATTTCAATGAGTTTTGATCTGGCCTTCGGTTATTAAGCCAAGCCATAGAGCAGTGGTTCTCAGATTTCAAAACCCTAACCTGTTTTTATGCCATCAATATTTTCATCACTTCCTATCAGAATCCTCAATTCTTAGTAATGATTTCACTACTCTATAAATTCTGCTCTAGTAATTTATTTACAATCTTCATTTTGTTAGCAGCATACCCAAAAATGTATATTTGTACAGATTTGCTCCCAAAATGTACTACAGTTTAAACTGAACCCAATAATTTGCCTTTCTTTTATTAACATTTATGGTTAACGAGATGGATGAATCTGTCTGGAACTGCAAATTAGTTCAAGGAGCAGTGTGAAGTTTATCAGGCATAAAAGTAGTTCATTCTTGACACTTAGCTGGTGACTGAACTTCTTTTTAATGGCAACTGTTCTTGAAAATCCATCTTCATGCAGACATGAAGAAACAAACCGAAGAAGCCCTCTTGGAGCCTATGGGGAGGGGAAAAAGTTGATAGATATTTGCATTTTACTGAGCACCAAAACCGACACCAGTCTTCACTTGCAAACTGCAACTTCAGCGACTCATCGCATGATAATCAATAAATCTTGCACATCTGGTAGCAATGTGACTTAATTGAGTCCCCTTCATCAACAATGGGCTCAAATCCTCAGGGAAGAATTCTTCAGATATGACCTTAAGTTGGAACAGGTGTCTGCAGGATCTTACATAAAATGAATGGGGCTGTTTTACATCTTTTAGAGCTGTCGTTTCAGACCATCCTCAGATTCAGACAGGCATTTTCGAGGTTATCTGTGAGACCATAAGGACAAGACGTACAGGTGTGTGTGTGTGTAAGAAAATCATTTAATAAAAAACCCCACCTTTGTGCCACTCCCACTTTGGGAACCCTTGATATAGAGGAAAGACAGGGATTCTGTGACTTTGGGCAAGTCACTTAGGCCCAGATCCTCAAAGGTATTTTGGCACCTGATTTCTGTGGATGCTAGGAGTCTAAATTCCTTAGAGGATGTGGGCCTTAAGCCATCTGTGCTTCAGTTCCCCATTTGTAAAGTGGGGATAATTCTTACCTACATCACATGGGTGATGTGAGGATAAAGCAATCGCTAACTGAGATTCTCAGATATGTTGGTGATAGGTACATTCCCAATATCTGTGACAGTAGGAATTCATTAAAAAATTGCACCATAGAGGTTTCTAATGTTCTGAAAAATCAACTGTAAAAAGTCTTAATGGTGTTTAGTGTTGGAATATTTGTTTAGCAATAGTATTGTTGGAATTTAACCAGTTAGAAAAGCCATTTGTTAACAATTACAAGGATGTATATGTCTGTTACATGTCTACTTTGAAAGTGAGTATTGCCTAACTTTAATGGAAATAAAATTTAATATCCTTGTGGATATTTGTTGGAATTTTTGATAAGCTGTAAAACTTTTTGTAGTGAACACTGAAAGTTAGAACAAAGCACTAAAAGTTCATAAATAACTTCAAATTATAAATAAGTGCTTTGCATATTTCAATGCTAATAAGACAATAATACAATTCTTAGTGTGCGGTGATTATCTAGTACAATAGTACAGCTAGGTATTTAGTCAAAAACCAAAAAACGAAGTGACAATCAACTTGTATATTTCTGTCTTTATTGTATGTCCTGTGCAAACAAACTTTAACTTTGGAGCTAAAGTTGTTGGCCCACATGTCTCCGCAACATAAATTGTTAAAGAGCCAGGAAACAAGCAATTTAGTCATTCAGCAACTATCTACACTGTGTTTGTCTGTTTCCTTTTTCAGTTTAAAGTGAAGGGAGGTCGTTTACATACTTTAGGGCCTGTTCAGAAATCCTTACTCACGTGACTAATCACGGTATCTGAGTATTGCCGTTGACCTGCAGCTATACTCTGTGTGTCTTTGATAAAGGAGTTCATTTGATAGAACTAAATTTATTTGACAGACCAGTACATTTATTAAAATCCACTTTATATATTAATACATTTCATATTGTTAACTTATTAATGTAATATTCTTAAAGACATTTTCAAGGTCTTTTTTTTTCATTGGCCCTTTATACTTCATCAACATATGTATACTTAGCACATAAGCAGAAAAGCAATAGACAATCATGACAAGAAGGTATGAGTAATCTGCAGTATTGAAATTTTGGAGAGCCATATTACCTTATAAATTAAAAATTGTTAAATTGAGACCATCATATTAATTCATTCGTGCTGTTTTGTCACTCTCCATATTTATTATATACAAAAGAAAACTTGGCTGTGGACAAGTAGTCAAGGCAAATTCTGTCAACAGATGTGCACCAGATGTCTGTGGATTTTTGTTGTAAATTATGAGTGAGGCATTTAACATTGTCTTCATTTTTCCAATAATCTGTGTGAATTTGTCAGTCTTCCACATCACCTGCCTCTTATGCTCCAAATCTCAAATTCATGCTATTAGATCTTTCCTAGGGACTATTTGGAGATTACATTTCTCTTTGCTGCATGCTATACTGTGTTAGTATATTGAAAATGAGCATAGTCAAGTGAGAGCTAAGATAAATTTGGCTTCTGCACTATCACTGATCTGTCATAGTAACATCAAGCAGTTCTTTGTTTATCTCAGAGATGACCAAGCTAGGAAAACTTAAACCTTATCTTTGTGGATGAAGATGTCGTCTTTTTCTTGCCTGGAATGAAAAGCATCTTATTGTCTCTTAGGACTGCAAATTGCTCAATCCAGTACATCAAGCTGAAGGAAAGTTCCTAATGAGTTATTTCTTCATTTGAAGGTATCTGAAAGGCTGGTGGTTTGGTGAGGATAGCTAGATGCCACACTTCTGGGTATCCAGTGACATCTGGGAAAGAGCTGTACAGCATTAGGTACCTGGATCCAAGAGCCATATTCATGGATCTGTTCAACATCCTATCAGACCATGTTTTGTATTATGCTTCTCTTTTAATTCCTCTTCATCCTAAATAATGTCTAATTTATGAAAAACCAAAGTATATAGTGCTCAACATTGGGATGCAGGGTAGTCTTTTGCAAGTCTTTTTCACCACTGCCAGTCTAAAAAGAATAGCGGAGGGGGAAATGGGAAATACTATCACTTTTGTGTTTATTGTAATTTTTCTATAATTTGGCAACTGGCTAAGTATTGTTATCTGTAGACAGGTGCCATTCCCAGGGCACCCCTTTGTGGCCTGAGATGGTCTTGCAGGCATGCTGCCTCAGTTTCCCTTGGCATCCCAAAAATAATTCTTACACCCAGAGTCTTTAAAGTAACATGCCCCCTCTCATGGAGTCTAACTTATTAAGCACGGCCCGGCTTCCAAAAGAGCTCCCTTTAGTTCAGGGTTTCACAGCCCTTTTAAGTCCTGGCTTCCCTATCCTACAAACTCTTCTCTTAAATTCAGGTGTTTTCACACCCTTACTACCTGGGGTCTGTGTTTCTTTATCCTGGCCTGTAGGGTCTCCCTCTCAGGTTGAAGGGTTGCACAGCTTTCCTTTCTGGGGATGTGTGCTTTGCTTTCTTTCTCCCAGCAGCTATCTCAGTATCCCCTACCCCCACCCTTTACTGGACTTGAAGCCATTTTTTGAGTCACCCACTCAGTTACTAATCAGACTCTTGATCTTTCCTAGATGGATCTAATAACCCCAAATACCCATCTGCACTGGCTGGAAGAGAAGGGAGCCTTGCCCACCTACTTTCCACGGTTCCTGGTCCCAGGACCTTTACAGGAAGAATGGTTTGGGATGGTCCTGTACCTTTGCTCTCCCAGACTTAACTGCCCCCAGGAACCAAACGCCTGTCCCAGAGACTGCTTCAGTTACTTCCCTGGGAACATGGAATGGGGTAACTATCTCCTCTGGCTTTAAGGCGCCAGCATCTCATTACACCATCCTTGTAATTTTGGACTGATTTTTATAAAACATCTTATGCAAGTGTTAGCAAAAGCCATAATTCTTGTCCTAAGACGTTGAAGCCTCTGCACCCTGACCCTGCTCCCTGGCAAAAGCCTGGGCAGGGGAGCCAGGCAAGCCCCTGCACCCCAACCCCATTTCCTTGGCAGGAGTGTGAGGGGGACGCAGAAGAGCGTTGCAGGTGGAAGGGGTGGGGAGGGCCCCCCCCTCACTCTGGCCCAAAGCCCCACAAAAAATTAATCTGCCTCTGTGGTCATGCAACCTGCTATAGCAGGAATAAAATTTAATATCGTTCTGTAGGCATACTCTGCAGGGATACTTGATGACTTGTGAAACCAATATCTTCTGTAGCAGTAATAAGTAATTTGGCTGACATGGTCCAGTAAAGCCTCCCAAAAACTCACACATGGGATAAGATGGCAAGTGCCTCCTACAGGTTTAACAGACCATAAAAAATCCTCAATTCCTTACCTCATGGCTTGAGGACTCCATGCAGAGAATACTGTCACAACCAAAACTCACACTTAGGCTTTCGGTCTGGCTGATCGTCGGTCAGTAGAGGGTCAGTGCAAGGTCAGTATAGGGCCGTGTGCTACTAGTGGGCCGTGTGCTACAGTGTGCAAAAGTGGTGTGACTTGTGCAGCCCCTAGTGTGCCGGGTGCAGCTTCTACTGATGTAAAGGGCACCAGCTCGAAACCCGATAGGTGCAGGAGCTGGGAACCAATCCAGCTCCAACACGAGTAAGTCTTCAGATAAAACTGTGTCTCGTGCCAAAAACCGTTAGAAGTGCCCGCGTGTTAGCTGAGAGGCCTGATCACCATCTCAGCCAGGGTCTTCTCCGTTTTTGCCGGCTCGTGTCGTGTCGTTAGGATTACTTTCCACCAATTCGCCATGTACTTAGTGTCTGTACTGCTGGTCAGCTGCATCTGGAGTACAGTAAGAACACTTTAGTTTTTGTATATAATCCATTTTGCCTAGTTACCTTCCCTTGTTTTTCTTCCCTGCGTGTATAGAGTTGCGTATAGAGCTGTGTACATAATTGCTGATATTATTCTTGGTTGATAAATTGTCTTGTTCAATTTGAATTGTAATTTATTCCTGTTGTGGATTCAATCTGGTTATTTCCTTGTTGTTGTTCTTGTTGCCTGGTATAAAGTTGTGTACGTTCTATTCTGATGGTATCTATAGTTGTTGAATTGCTCCCTTTTTAAATCCAAGTTGCAATTTATCCTTGTTGCTTGTTCGGTTAATAAATAGCTGTTTGGTTTTGAACTTTACTCGGTTGCATTTAGTGGCTCCTCACCAGAGTAAACACTTAGTCGAACCTGATTCATCTGGATCAAATAGGGAAACTGTCTGGGAGACTCCTATCTATCTAAAAGATGGTGCTCTCATATTTCCACAAATGTTCTCAGGTTCAGAGCAGAATCCAGACTCCTCAGCACCGGTGGGGCTGACAATCTCAGGTGAAGGCATCCTCTTCATGCAGGAATCGGACTGCTTCCTCTCCCCATAAAGGGATTTAGTAATCAAGTGCAGATTACAACAGCTATCTGAAAGATACCTCCCTTGGTATCCTACTGTTAATTGAATTGTCTTGTTAGACTGACCTCACACTTGGTAAAGCAACTCCCATCTTGTCATGTATTTATACCTGTTACTGTATTTTCAACTCCATGCATCTGATGAAAGGGGTTCTAGCCCACGAAAGCTTATGCCCAAATAAATTTGTTAGTCTCTAAGGTGGTACAAGGACTCCTTGTTTTATCATAAAAATTGTAACTCTTACTCTCTTAATCTCCTACGCTAGAGCTCAGATACAGTCACAGCAGAAGGGCAACCCTGAACTAGCAATAGAGCAGTATTTGCCATGTGGTAAGTGATTTATCTAGGGAGCTGAAGGGTTAACTCAGCCTGACTCTGATGGTAGGGGAAGTTTTTCCCAGTAAAACTCTATATAAACTGCACCTGAGGGAATTCTGCACCAAAAAATTAAATTATTCACACAGTATTTTAAAATTCTACAAAGTTCTGCAAATTTTGTCAATAGATACATTGTTTTCCTAACATGACAGTGGGGAGCACACACCACTGGCTGCATTGAGGTGGGAGATCACCCTGAAGTCCCTACCTCCATGGTACAGGTACTCAGCAGTGAGGCTGCACCTGACCCTGAAACAGTGCAAGGGCTGGGCCTGCCCCAGAAACACCCTACTTGTCTGGGCCTGGTGCACCAGCTGTGGGTGGGCAGGCTCAGCCCAGCTGGATCCAAGTGTGGAGGAGCTTAGTGTGGGTGGATCCAGGTGTGGGGTGAGAGGTTTCTGTGTGGGGCAACCTGGGTGCTGGCAGCTCAGTGGCAGATCTGGATGCACAGAGGGTTCATTGGGGGGTTCCCGGTGCAGGGGCAATGGGACTCTGCAGGGGATCCAGGTGAAGGTGGTTGGAGCTCAGCAGGGGGGATATGGGTGTGAGGGGTATGGGTTTAGGAGGCTCAGTGCGGGAGTCTGGGTGCCGGGGGAGTGGGGCTTGATGGGGTGGGGGTCCAGGTGCAGCTGGTTGGGGATCAGTGGAATGAGGGACTGGGTGTGTGAGGCTGCATCCCGGGGTCCCGCTTTCCCACACAATACCCCTATCTCCTTTTTTTCTCCAACCTCTTCCCCTCCCTTCCACTTTCCTCTCACCCTATCCTGTTCCACCTGCCCTTCTTTCCCCACTGCCTCTTCCCACCACCCTCCTTATCCAGCCCTACTGTGGGCACTCACTGTTGCATAGAAAACAAGAAGGCTCCCAGCACACAGAAGGGGTGCATGAGTGACACTAGAACCCAGGAGGCGGCATTCAGCTGCTGAGTCAGCACAGTCCAGATACAGTGTCCTTCACCTGGGCAGCTCTGCACTTGCAGAAATGAGGGGGAAGTGGCATGTAACCATGTGTGCCCTCCATGCCTCACCTCCGTTTGGGGAGTAATCCCCCTCAAAAACTGTGCCCATGGTCCTGTCTCCCCCTCCCCCACAGCTTCCCTGCCATTTTCTGCAGGGAAGCACAGGAATTCTGGGCGGCGGGGGCGGGGGGGGGGCATTTTCTGCAGACACGCAGTTACACAGAATCCCGCCAGGAGTAATAAACTTAAAATTACCTTGAGCAGGGAAAGGAACAAACTTAAAGATTTTGCATCCAGGCACCCAGACACCAGGTCTCAGTAGGACCCCTGCATTCAGGCCTGGTACTCACAGCAAGTCCTTCTTTTTCAGTGGATCACTCCAGGCTCCTTCTAAAAATGGCTTCTCCCCTCTCCCAGTGGTTCTGGGGACAGGGGTCTCACTGAGGGCTTTTCTTATTGGTCAGTTTAGCTCTACTTTCCTAGTCCTTTTCCTGTCAGTCATTTGACTCTAACCCACTCTTTCTCTTGGACCATGCTGCCCCCAGGAGCAGGCATGCTGATGGCCATCCAGATGCGCCTACTATCCTCCCCCAAGCTGATAGAGGCCCCTATCACTGGAAGTAATATCTCTCTTCTCTCCTTCTCAGTTGCATAGCAACTGGGATTTTGAGTCTACCCTTTGGCCCTTCTCCCAGGGATGGTGTACCTCCCCCTGAGTTACCAGAGGCGAGACAACCAGGAACCAAGGTAAGCTCCATGGGGCTGACATGCATTACCCACAATTTTGCTTTGCTAATCCAAGCGGGCAGATCCAGGCTGAGGCTGAGGAAGTGGCATTCTCTAGGTGTTAGTTAACACCTCCGATTTCTGTCTGAATAGTACCAACGTAATCCATCCCATGGAGCACATCTTCATTCTGAGATCTAGGCACTGAAGAAGACATCTAGGCACTGAAGAAGCAGAGAACATCTGTGTCTTCTTTGTTTTAGGGCACACACTATAGAAGTGTGCCTCTTAGTCATCTCTGGGTGTTTTGTTTTTTCGATAAGTTTTTACATGTTGGATACTAGTATTTATGTTGGCCAAGATTTTAGATACAAGTTTTTGCAAGCCTCCATGGCTCTTTAGAATTCATTCCCCCTATTTTTTTTTTTATGTGACTGTACATTATATATTAGTTTCCTACTACTGAGAGTCCTTTGGCTCTGAGTTAGAAAACTGTGTATATACCTGTAAACTGGATTGTAACACAGGTTGTAAGCTCTGGTACGAGGACTTTCTTTTATTTGCCTGTAAAGTGCTTTACATGTTTGACGCTGCGTAAATAACAATAATTGGCATCCCAGTACCAATTTGGAACATCTCACCCCACATTGGGGTAGCTTCAGCGGTTGTTTGACATTTCATGGGATTGGTTACATCTAGTTGGCTCTAATTAGTTATTTATTCTAGTTATGGTGTTAGCACATTTTGTAGTTTAACTACTTGGGAAGTATCTTCTGGGAACGGACTTTAACCATGCACTGCTGTGGCAGTCCCAAAAGCTTGTGTCTAGAAAAATGCTACTTGCTGCCTTTTACTAAGTGAAGAAGATGTACAGTAATAAGATGCAAAAGCCCACTTCATAGGTAAGAATTTTCTCAGTGAATCTTATTTTCTTTTCTACTTGGCAAACACACGTGTTTTGGAAGGAGCAGAAATTAGCAAGGTTACTTCTAAAACAATTTCAATTTTAAGTAGCATTTTGTCATTCTGAACACTTTTATTAGGCACCCACATGACTGATGTATAGGTTAATTAACTAGGAAGAGAGTGCAAACCATTATTTTCATGAGACTCACAAAACAGTAGTTGATTGCAATTTTTCAAAGATGAAGCAGTTAGGGATGAAACAATATTTTTTAAGAACTAGTTATAGCCTCAAAAACTATTGTCAAGTTATACATTTATGGTATGCCATATTTGAATCCTGAAATCATGAGTGTCCCATTGAAAATTCTTGATGAAATATATAGAACAAGTATAGACAGCATGTACTATACCAAACAGTAAACTGTAATATTCAGACTAGTTTGAAAAATTAACCTTGCAAATGAATACATTAGCTGAACACTGATTTGCTTCAATAGTATTTGATTAAGGGCCTTTTCAGATGAATGCCTAATCAAATAATTATATAGCACTGTTCTAAAAATTAAAATATTCATTGTATTTTTAAAAACTAATTATGGAAGTTTGGGCCAACATGATGGCACATTTTAAAAAACCAAACAGGGGATTTCACAAGTAACCCCAGGCCCTGGTCTATTGGAAAATTAGTATTTTGAAAATAATTTATTCAGTCTTATGGGAAGACAATTGATGCTGATTGCCCAAACACCACCTTTTGCTATTCTGTTGATTGGCATCTGGTCTATGGGGAGCAATTTACCTGTCCTGCCAATAGGGTTGCCAATTTTGGTTGTTTGTATTTCTGGAGATTTAATCACATGACATAATATTTAATCAAAGATAAATTTTTATTTCCTGGAGACTTCAGTACAATGCTGGAAGGTTGGCAATCCTATCTGCCAAGGGGGGAAAAAAAGTATGGTAACACACTGGCAGTGCTAACTAGAATGATGAGGCCGATAAAGAGATGGGGCAGATAGTGAATACATTGCATGTACTAAATGATATATAAAAATCCTTTTGGATCGAGAACAATATGAACTTAATTTTAGATACTTTTAAATGTTAAAGTACTTCGAATTGTAAGAATTTTGTGTACCTCTGTGTATAGGGTCATTTGTTGTGGCTTAGTTGGTATTGTCGGGTTCTGGATCAGAAAGTGATAATTTCAAGCACAACTGAAGATCTGTCACTGGCATTTAAATGGCACATACATTGACCACTAGTTTTCTCTGCATATCACCACTCTGCTGAAAGATCGCACCATTGCCCTATCTGAAGTGAATGATTTAAATGTCAGTACAAAATGCTCGTGTCTTGAGCTCTAAGGAATTAAGCTAGTAGGCTTTAACTTTTTTCCTCTAAGCAGCTTTTATCTTTTTGACTTACTTGTGAATACTGTGCGGTCGTAATGAGGTGAGAGTAATAAGGCCATCTCCAGGCAGAAACCATCTCCACTGACTTAACAGTGCTAAGATTTGGTCCTACTGCTGCCAAAATTGTTGTCTGACATTTTCCCTCTAGCTGTTCCTCTTTATAGTCTGCCATGATTCAAGCATTGTCAGTCACTGCTATACTTGCAATAAGTAAACAGATTTTCTTAGTGGACAGAACACTTCTTGCAAGGATTATATATGTTTAGTGTCAGACCCCGGACTATCAATCAGTCCAGCCATAGTCATTGCAAGTAGGATGGTGATTGCATTATAGCGACTTCTTCTTGTTTCTAAAGAACCTGGTCCACTTATAAGAGAAGAAAGATAGAGGAAATTTTAAATAATAAACTGTATTTCTAATTTTCATTTTACAATAAAATTTAAAGGATATTGATTTTTTTAAGCAAATCTTCAGACAAAATTACACAGAAGCCACAAATAACATACAGCATAATTGAACGTTGAAATCTTCCAGTGTACCACTATAGCGGGACTTTTCTTTTAAAAGATCTGATATTTTTATTAAGCAGTTCTGAATGTCGATTATTTATGTCTGCCTCATTTTAAGGAGTATTTTAACAAAGTCCAAGGTAGTTTGAAATTGGGTGTAATGTATAACTTGCTTTAGAAATTGTTAGTTTTTCTCAACCATTAAGCTTAGTCTTAAATCTTTTTTATAACACCACACTGTGTCCAAAAATAGAATTTTTTTCCTGTTACACAAAAACCACAAATAAAAAGTGTTGATTTTTGTGACATAACAAAATATAACAACATAGAGCTTTATGTGCTATATATTTTGTACAACAACAGCAACACAGAATGTTAGCTCTGCTATCCACTTGGCAAAATATCTTGCTGAGATATAAATAGATTTCTAATGACTGTCAGACTCTGTGCCTAGGAAATTTCCTTGTAGGTATATCATTACAGAGCTAGCATCACTAATAAAATAGTAGTATTTCTCAAGTGCAGGAATATTTTTATATTCGTAACTGTGAGGCAAATACCTAGCATATGCATAATTCTAAACTAATTTTAAAACTGTAATTTATCATAATTATCTACATATTATAATGGCAAAACATTTTAAATTGCCTTTGACTAGACTGGCAAAATAAGAAGGATGATGAGAAGGAAAGTTAACAGCAGATGGCCCTACTGTCAAAACCTCAGTCTCTTAACCCAAAATGAAGCAGCAGACTGAACAGAACATGTTTCTGGCTCCTAGTTCTAACTCTCAAGGATAAGTGTGAATTAGCATTTGGTGGGCTTATAAATGTCTAGAGAGAAGTAAAAATAGTCTTATTATTTACAATGGGACAAAAATAGCAGAGAATGAGACTAGATAGTTTCCCCCTCGTATTTAGCTTATCTTTTGGTATGGTTTAAATATTTAACTGTTGGAATGTTAATATTTTAGAAAACATTTGTTTCAAAATTTACATAACGTAGTTCCCCATTCTCAATCTCTCACACACAAAGGATACTTTTATATAGTAATGAAAAAAATGTTTAATCTTCTATAACCTAACCTGACTGTGGAAAAAATAATTTAGCCAGCAGTTGAAAAATATGTAATACACTTACATTTCACTATGTTTCAAATAAGTTCAGCGCTGCTGCATCAATTGCAATATGGCCTGAAGGATTTGTCTTATATTAAACACAACATGCACAGATGTGATGCTGTAAAAATCCTAACATTTCCACATACAAATTGCCTCAGAGAATTTAAGAATTCAAGATTACATTCATATGAATTTGAACTACAGAATAAAAAAGTTTCCTTTTTTTGACTTGTGTGTAGCCTGAGGGAAAGAAAATAAGCAGGTGTTAGATTACACTCCTGGATGGTCAATGAAAGTAAATTAACTGCTTCAGCTGATAGAAAGGAAGTGCTAACGCTAGCAACTTAAATGAACAGTGACACCTTTACAAAATAATGTGGATTCCAAAGTGCAGTTTAACCCCAAAGCAGAGTGTGTAAGTGTTTGTGTGTGTGTATATATATATATGAAACAATCTACCAGACTGAAATAATGAGAACGAAATTGTTAGGAAATGAAACTGGTAACACAGATACAGATCCATTGTTTGCGTCTTGTCATGATAAATGTTGCTCAATATGCCATCAGTGTGACAATATATGTGCCTGTCACAGTGGTAATCTGCAGAGGAGAGTGGTGTTGCAAAAGATATTTTACTATTAAAATATTTATTTTTTAACACAAAGTGAAAATTGCTTTTTTAAAGAACAAATTAATTGTTGATTAGTTAATTCACTGTTTCAATATTTTTTAGAGTCTAGAAAAATAATATAATATGAAATGAATTAATAAAAGTAAAACTCATATCATTTTAAGTGATGAAGCTTGATGTAAAGATTTCAACAGGTCTATTTGGCTCTTACACTCTTAAAATATTGCTGTAAATCTGGTTTTTATAACTGAACTGTCAGTAATTACAGTATAATTATTTCTGAAAACCGGTAATGGGTCACCAATTATAGTCTATTCTGTGACTAGCTTCGGCAGCAGCTTAAATATGGGTGTTTACATTTGTCGTCTAGTTTAAAAATCAAAATTCTGTCAGTATTTTGACAGGTTAAATAGTGCTGTAGTGTGGATATATAGCTTAATAGCCTCTCCTATAGTGTTAGTTAGGTACACACACAGTGAATTTCTAACGCATGTGCTATTTCATAATCTAGAAACATTTGTGGGATATATTATGAATAATTCGTAATACAAAATTATTGCTATGAATCATTGTTTAGTGTCTAGTAGCACAAAAAAGCCTATTATGTAATTGCTATTGGCAGACATTGTGACAAGGCTTATAATTTCTTTGATATTCTTTCATCAGCAAGTCAAAACCGTAGCATATGTACCCTGTTCTTTATTTTCTCTTGAAATTATCCTGGTGTTCAGAGGAGACTCACACTCTGCTTCCTTTGAACTTTCTAGTGGTGTGAGGCTGTTTTGCTTGTGTGGTAAACGTCTGTCTCAAATCTGGACTTAGCGTTCAAAATCTGAGTGTTTACTGTGAACCTCCCCCAAGCTTATACCCAGCTTGGATCTGATATCGCTGCCACCAACCAGGATTTTATTTAGGGTTCTGTTACCCCGAGTCACCCCAACCTTTCCCTGGGGACCCCCCCCAAGTACAGACCCTGGTTCTCCCTATCCTCATCCCCCAGCTTCCCCCCCTTTCCTGGGATTTAGCGGGCAATGCCTTCCTATTCCCTTTGAATATAGCAAGAGAGGCCAATCTAGCTTCCCGGGAGGCATGCCATTCAACCTTAGTGCAGCGACACAAGAGGATTCCCCTCCCTTTGTTGCCCTAGGCTTTTCCTGCCCTGGAGCAATAGAAAGTAAGACACGAGAGCTCGCTTTTCCCTCCAGCGCCTCTAGCCTTGTCAGCCATATAACAAAAGAGCCGTGGGCAAGGAGAGATTCCTTCTCCCCTCGGTGGGCTCACTAGTGAAAAAAATCCTTCCACACAGTTTTTAAAGAAAACTTATATATAAAAGAAAAACAAATACAAAACAAAATACTGGGTAATATCCATAGAAATCAATACAGGCTCTTGCCTATAAGAAAATATGAATAAACAGTCCTGATTAAGAATAGCCCAATTAAACCAGTACGCAAAAAATACACTCATGAAATACAACATAAGACATCACAGCCATTACATTGGTCCTTTGTATCACCACTTGATCGTAAGAGTGATACAAATTTAAGAAGATGGACGTTAGAAGAAGCTGTTTATCACAGCGAGGAACAACAAAAATGACACCGAACAAATGCCAAAAACCATACCCTAGAAGTTGGCCCACCCTTACTTTTGAAAATCGGTTCCTGATTGGTCCCTTCTGTCAGGTGTTGGTGTCCCTTTTTAAACCCTTATACAGTAAAGAAAATTAACCTGTACCGTAACTATTCTACTTATGACAGCTTGTAGCTATTATGCTGAAGTTCTTTTTCTGATTAACTTTGCTACCCTTTAAAGAAATCTTAGAATGTCTGGGACGAGAATCAGACAAAGCATAGAAAGATTTTTCGCATTTAAAACTAAAAACCTCTGACCGCCTATAATAACATGGTCCTGCGGAGACAAAAAATCTCATCAACTTAATAAGGTGAGCTGCTGTTTAATATCAAACTTGCTTTGCCCCCCCGCTTCCTTGTGTCGCGCATGACTGCCCCTCCAAGAGGACCCCATCCCTAATTCACCCCAGGCCCCCACTCCCTACCCAACTCCCCATGTCCCATGGACTGCTTCCAACGGACCCTTATCCACCCACCCCCACCCTCTGTTGACAGCAGTCACCAGCAGCGTGTGGGAAGCAGAGCAATCTGGCCCCAGTCCACTCCACTCTGCCATCTCCCAGCCGCAGCGCTCTGCTTCCTGCCACTGGTGAGTGTGGGGTGTGGGGAGTTGGGGAAAGGATGTCCCCCGCACTCACCTGTGGTGAGAAGTGGAGTGATGCAGCCCCAACTTGCTCTGCTTTCCTTGACCTGGCCCCAGCCATGTTGCTGGGGGGCGGCTGGGAAAAGGTCCTGCACTCACCTGCGGTGGGAAGTGGAGTGCCATGGCTGGGAGCTGGCAGAGTGGAGCTGGCTGGCGACGCATCCCTCCGCTTCCCACCACTGGTGAGTGTGGGGAGTTTGGGGAAAGGACACCCTCTGCACTCACCAGCGGCGGGAAGCGGAGCGACACATTCCCAGGCCACTCCACTCTGCCACCTTCCAGCCACGGTGCTCTGCTTCCCGCCTCAGGTGAGTGTGGGGAAATTGGGGAGAAGATGCCCCCTGTACTCACCAGCAGTGGGAAGCAGAGCACTGCAGGTGGGAGCTGGCGGAGTGGAGCGGGCTGGGGCTGGGCTGCTCCACTTCCACTACTGCTGGTGAGTACTGGGGGGATTCCTTCCCCCAAACCCCCTCCTCTGAGCAATATGGCTGGGGCCAGGGTGAGGGCAGCAGAGCGGGCTGCTCCTGGCCCCCGCTAATCCCCTGGGCCACTCTGGGACTGTGGGACCCCAAAAGTGCCCTCCCACAGCTCCTGCCCCCCAGACCCTGGTAGGGGTGAGCCCCTGACTACCCCTGAGACCCTCTGCCCCTTATCGAACCCCTCGGCCCTGGCCTGGCCCAGCACTCTTGACACGCTGCTCAGAGCAGCGTGTCAG
Source organism: Chelonoidis abingdonii (assembly GCF_003597395.2). Classification (NCBI taxonomy): domain Eukaryota; kingdom Metazoa; phylum Chordata; order Testudines; family Testudinidae; genus Chelonoidis; species Chelonoidis abingdonii. The sequence goes on from NC_133769.1 coordinate 89,581,455, forward strand.
AGCTTTACTGCATTGTCTGCGAAGCCATGTTCTATCAGGGCGCCTTATATTGGGGTAGAGGTGTAATTCATTTTTAAACAAGAAATATTATCGAAATCAGTATGCTGATCTGATTGTTTTTGTTCACCATATCCTTGAAGATTTTAGAACTAGTAGAGCCTATCCTCTCACACCTAGTTTTAATACATATATTGGAAGAGGAACACAACTATTTTTTCAACTCCCAATTGATTTCTTAACTTTGAAAGAACTAGTCATTGAACTGAGCTAGTTGAATGAACTGGAATGAGGAAAATATTCTTCCTACACCAGCAGAAGAGGCTACTGCTATCACAAACCGGTTTAGCACGTCAGTAACCTAAGGTTCCATTTGCTTAGCCAGCAACTTCCACCAGTTCAGTGGTGTGATTTTCTTTAAGCAGTACATGTTTTCTGTCAAGTTTCAATGTTTTTTAAATATAATTTAAATGATTTTACTAGATTATACGCTTAGCTTTAACAAGATTGTCAATTATAAATTTAAATGTTTAGTTTTAAAAAATAAAATTGTATTAAATTTAAATTTCAAAAATTCAGTTTAAATAGAAACCTAATTTTTATTTTTTTAAATAATTGATTTGTATCCTCCCAAGAACAATATTACTTCACCTGTACAGCACACTGACAATGGAATGGTTGGGGGAGTAAAAACAAAGCAGAAAAGTAGGGAAGGGAGAGTAATGTATACAGAAAAGTATCAGCCATGAACATTCTGTATGTGAATAGAGTTTGGCTAGCAAGCTTACAAATAAGTTCCTTCAGCTATTAACAAAGAAATCATTACTTGAAAACTGTTTTGAATAGTAAAACAGTCTGCTAATGGTTAGGTAAGTGTATTAGTGACTTATGTTGTGCGTTGCAAGTATCAGGAAACTCTCCTGAAACATTAAATCAGTTAGTCTTTTAGTGGTGGTTTCAACTTCGAGTAAAGAACCATTATTATTGTTCTGCTTTTTATAAGATACCTTCTGTTCCTAATTTTACATCAGAATTAAATGTCGTGGTCAATGTTTGACTTCAGAAAGTGAGTTTGATCACATTCCTCTGATATTGTACTAGTGTACTTCATTTCATGTGTAGAAGTGCTGCCCTTGCATCAAACATTAAATCATGATTAATTATAAAAGAATACATCTACTTAAATTTAATCAATCTTCAGGTGCTGAAAATCATTTTAGAATGGCCTGTCTTTTTCTGTATCTTAAACGTGAAAGCAATGTTGGGGGGGAAATGAAAATAATATTTCATCCAAATGATTCTAAAGCTCTTAAAGATTTACAGGCTGTTACCATGGTATTGTACACGACAGCAAAGGAGCAGAGTTTGGCAATGCAGACAAAACACAATGCCTCTAACTTTTTTTTTTCCCCTGCAGGACCAGTAAGACTCCAAAGGCTTGTATTGACAGGTAATAAGATTTAGTTCAAGGGCGGGGGAGAGAATATCCATATTCATTGCTTAATCAAATAAAATTCTTCTAGAGGATTCTGAGAATTCTCAAGAGTTCCTTCAAAAGCTTCTCTTTGATAGCAGTAAACAAATTACCTTACAAATAACTTCTTAATCAGGGAAAAGTAGAGCTGTTCTCTACTTGATCTCTCCCTTTGGGTGGTCCCAGTCAGAGAGCAGCAGTCTTCTTCCTGATGGTTTGGCTTCTGAAAAGCTATATAGTATTATGGTGACAGCTGTAGACCTTTTTTTCGTTAGGGATAACAAACATCCTGTGCTGAAGACAGCATCAAGCCCAGCTTGCAGTATGCCCAATTAGAGAAGCTAAAATCTCATTTGTTTCACCATGGGAGCTTCTGAAAGCACACCGTTTTGGCCTCATTACAGTATTTTTAACTTTACAAAAACAATTTCATTATGGAAATTGAAGAAGCTCATTTGGTCTTAGCATTTGCACTGAAGTTAATAAATTCCACAAGAATTTCAACAACTCCAGCATGTAGGTTTTTTCATCTTTACTTAATTACAGCAAAAAGTTGCTTTAAAAATCTTTTTGGTGTACAGTATCTGCAAAGAAAGCTATAATTTTACTGTACTAGCCATTTATAGTGTAAAATGCATGAAAAAGTTTACAATTCTAAGTTTTACTTTCTGAGAATAATGAGAACTTACTAAAATATTTTTGTAGGAGTCCTCCTCTTTTCCCCTCCCCTCTAATCTGTAGACATCCAAGTGTTGGCTAGCATTTGCTATACCTGGCTCCAACCTAAAGGCCTTTTAAGTCCTCAGCTTTTCCCTTTGCACGTCAGGCTTTTCTGTTTTCATGATGTTCCTTATTACTGTTCTTTACTTAGGAACTTTGAGTCAAAACTAATTAAACAAAATGTGTAAAACATTTATGCTAAGATTACATGTATAGATAAACCATGGTTCAAACTTATTCTGGAAAAGTTCATTAAGAAGAATTTAGGAATGGACACTAGAAAGTCTTAAGAGATGTGTACTGCATGATTATTATACTTGCTTGCAATAGGGACGATTGAGAGGACAAAGTTAGAAACACTTTTTGAATACTCCCTCAAGTTTGGCAGTACTAGGACAGAATAAAGATTATTTCTCTGATATATGAGTGAGAATAGGTTGTCCCATTGGCCTCATTTATTACTTTCACATAATGAATTCCTTGTAGCAGGAAAAATGAAATACTATATTAAATGGTTATCAGTATGTCTAGCCAGAGTTGTTTATTGCTGAGAAAACAGAGAGCAAACACGTTGACTGTCTTGTCAACCTACATCAGAAGTAGCTGCAAAGAAACTACACAGTGAATTATTAAAATTTAAAGGAATGCAGGACTACTACTAAATACATCATAGAAATAAACCAGCTTGTCATAGTGTAGGAGGTATGGAAGGGGCCTTGTTAAGACAATTGAGACTTTATTTTTCACCAGAAACAATGAAGAGTCCTTGTGGCACCTTAGAGACTAACAAATTTATTTGGGCATAAGCTTTTGTGGGCTAAAAACTACTTCATCTGATGCATGAAGTGGAAAATACAGTAGGCAGGTATAAATATACATGTACATTTTATTTGTTTTTATGTACTCCACTGTCATATTGAGTCTTATCAATGAAAATGGGAAAGTTAAATCCGTGGCTCTGGTTCTCTTCTTTCTACTTTACAGTTATAGAATCATATAAATATAGGGCTGGAATGGACCTCGAAGTCATCAAGTCCAGACCCTTGTTCTGAGGCAGGACCAAGTAAATCTAGACCATCCCTGAGGGATGTGTTGTTCAGCCTATTCTTAACAGCCTCCAATAATGGGGATTCCAGAACCTCCCTTGGACGCTATCAGAGTCTCATGTGCAATCCAGACTTGTGAGGGCTTGCAACCTTGATTGCATCATAATGCTTTGTTGCTGTAGCTCCCAACCTGGGCCCCTCACAAACAGCCAAACAGCATGCAAGTAATACCCTGAGCATCTGCATATATCTTCAGCCTGCTAACAATATTTCAGTCAACATTCAAGCTTCCTCCAGCTTAGTTACTACTTGCAGAGTGACCCCCAACCCTCCCCTAGTCCTGGATTTTCCCCAGAAATGTTGGTTCTACACTGTCTAGCCCTCTCCTGGACAGTTCAGATATTAGAGGTCTGTTGCCCCTATGAGGGATCAATGTGCAACAGTTTGCTACTTTAATTAAATTGAAGTGTTTGGTAATTCCAAACACAATAGTGGATTAGTTTTGATTTAAAGAAAAAAAAGTTTATTTAATTACAAAGAGATTTTAAGTGAGTGCAAGTCTAAGGCATTAAAATTAGAAATGGTTGTGAGAAATAAAGACAACACTTTCTAGTAACTATATCTTAAAAAACTTGATTTGATTCAAGGTGAAATCCTTACCACATGTTCCCAGCAACATAGCTGACCAAATTCAAGTCAGGATGTGCCCCCAAAGTCCAAAGGGCTGGTTCCTTTGAAGTCCTGTTTGAAAAATAGAGAGAGGTACACCTGCTGAGGTGTTCTTGCCCTTTACTTTTATGGTCTAGTCTCCCATTGGATTCTTCTGAGTATTACCCTTCACAGCAAAGTTTATTCAAATAGCGAAGACAGTGGAGTCTGGGGGTGAAGGTGCCGCCATGCCCTTAGTCCCTTGTGTATGCTGAAATGAAGATTTATCTTGTCTCCCTCTTGCTGTCTCAAGGACCTTGTTTAGTACTTAGATGTAAATGGAGGTGAACACCCATTCCTTTGTTTAAGATAGACCTGCTTAACCATCCTTGTCCAGTCGGGGCTACATAGGTTTGAACATGTGCCACCAGCATAATATAGAGGGAACTCATAACTTTACATATAATATTGCTACATACATTTCACCATGTTATTATTGACCAATGAGTTAGTTTTCAAACGATACCTCACAAGGCATATATTGTACAAAGATTTTTACAGCGGTGTGTAGAGTGTGAATACTGTCATATTTGGTCACAAGCCTATTCCAAGATATTTTTTTTTTAAGTGTAGCATAGTAAGATGGTCCAATTCGTTATCTGTGATGTAAAATATGACATTTATACACAGGGCTGGTTCAAATAGTGCGGGTCAACACGTGCAGCTGCTAGGGGGCTAGTGTGAAAGCTTACTGCATGTGCTTCCGCGTTGCATGATGTGGAATACAAGCTGCATCTTGTGGACAGAGAGAGCTCAGCGATCCAAGTAATTTGAGTAAAGGTGACTCCATCTTAACTGTTTGCCTGGGAAGTTTTTCCATCTTCTCCCCAACCTCTTAACAGTAAACCTCTTTTTTTAAATTTCGTTAGCTCCCTCTAAAATCTCTCTATGGACATATTATCTCTATTCCTCCCCACCCAAAAAACAGTGGTGGTAAAAATGTACCAGTTGGTATAGATGGGAGTCTGGAATAGGACATAGCGGGTTTTAGACAATGCAAACTTGTTGCATTACTTGTAGTTATGTGGAAATGTGTCCATTAAGACTAAAAGCACCAACCCACTTTCATATCGGCCAGGAAAGAACCATCAGGTTGTAATGTCTTTGGGTCTTTTTCTGACCTAGGGTGCATTAAAATCACCCTACATGTACAGGTGAAAAAGGTTCTTTATCGCATCATTCATTTCTGGAGCATTTGAGTCTCTCCGAAACACCCTTAAAGAAGAAATAAATAAAAAGATGTTAATGTAACGGAGTTTAAGGCTAGAAGGGACCACCAGTTCATTTAGTCTGACCTCCAGAATGTCAGAGGCCACTAACACTAGCTAGTACCTTCACACTAAACCCAATAATCAAAACTAGACCAAAGTATTACAGTCCACAGAAAATTAAATGTGTCCCAGTGTGGCAAAGTGCCGGTATTGTTCTCTGGGTCTCGTGCTTTCTCTTCTCTGGGGTAGGTTCAGGGCGATATTGCTTGCCTCTGAACCAGTTCTTAATCACTCCCCTAGTGTCCTTGAAGGAGGGGAGTGGAGAGGCAGTTTTGACGTAAACGGGGTTCCCTGGTCTGTCAGGATCTCCTTAGGGATGCCCACTCTGGCGAAAACCTGTAGTAGTTCTTTAGCTATTGCCTTAGACATGGGGTTTCTTAAAGGGATGGCCTCTGGATATCGTGTGGCATAGTCAAGGATGACTAGTACGTTTCGGTGGCCCCGTTATTTGGCCGGGGATTATCTAGCTGGGGGCCCACTATGGCCATAGCTATCCTTCTCGAAACGGACATTTCTAATAGGTTAAAGTACTAGTGGGGCCCGCGTGGTCGGGGGCTATTGCAGTGGGCATTCGGAGCAGGAGGGCAAACAATTAACGCTGGGGAACTTCTGCTTTTTATAATTTCCCTGGGCCAAATATAAAACCTTTTTAGTATTCTATCCGGGCGTTCTTGTCTTACCCTGATTTGGTCCCAAATAAAATGGGGACTTTGAGCTAAAACTTCTAGTTACGGCCTTATGTGTTCCGGTGGGATAGGGAGTTGCTTACTTTCTTCCCCTTCGTATTTGGGCTCTATTCTTGTACAACAGATCACGGGTTTGAGCATGGAATCATTGGCCTTGGCCTTTGGACTTTTCTTTACAGGGCAACTCCATTCTTCAACTTTTACCGCCTTTCCCTCAACAATTTTTTTGGCATATTAATTGGCCTTTTTCGGCTGGTCCTTGCCAAAAGGGTATTCCACGTATGCAGTGGCTGGAAATTGACCCTTAAATTTCCAAGGGGGGGGCTATTTTTCAACTCTTTTTTCCCCCTGGTGCTCCCCAACTTGGGCCAGGAACTTCCTCTGGAGTCCTCCGTGAACCCCAAAAACCTTCCTAACTTGTCTCTTGGGTGGGTTCGCTTACCCACAGGAAGTTCTTTGATTTAAAGCTGCCGGGAATTTCCTGGTTCCCTAAATTTTTTAAGCCGCCCTGCTCTGCCTTAAGCCTGCGGGTTTTCCAGCGGATTGAGAACATTTTTGGAGCACAAATTTCAGCCAAACATTGGGGGCGAGGCTATAATCTTAGTTGCCTTCTCGTCTCCAAAACTGGGGGTTGCTACACTTCTTCTCGCCTCTAGCGGCGTTAATTGATCAAACAGGGGGAAGGTCTCTCCAATTTCAAAACAGGATTAAGGAGGCTTGGGGACTTCCTGCAGGGAACTTCTGGGGTATTTTTCCCCTGGATTTACAAATCCGTACGGGGGATTGTAGGGGTAAAAATTTCACGGTTACCGTTAGCATTGTTTACCCCCGTGCTTTTTGGCCGAGTAGTTGGTTTGTTTCCCCAAAAACTTCCCGGGGGGGGACCCAAAACGTGGTTGACAGGGGCAACTTCCGCAATCTTATTTAATGGCTAATGGTGTTTTATATTTCCTTTTTTTTCATGGTCGGTAAATCCAGTTTTGAGGTTCCAATTTTGTTAAACCCCTACCAGTTTGATCAGGGGCCCACATTAGCTTCGCCCATTAACTCCCCAGATTTACAGCAATTAGGGCCAACTCCTTTTTGGGGGGGAGACATGGCTTGGCTAATTGGGCCCCCAAATTCCCCACATTCTTAAAAACCACGTCCCCCTCATTGCCGTTAAATTTCAACCCCTGCCTGGGCTAGTGGCGGGTCCCCCCACCACTTCTGTCCCAAAACCCCCCAAGGTTCTTTTTCTGGCCTCGAGGCCATTCCCCCTCCACTGTCGTGTGCCTCCTTGGGTTATTAGTTTTTTCTAGAGTTTACTCGCCAGGGTTCCGGGCTGTTTGGGTTTTGGGTATTCTTCCTGGAGTTTTGCGTGTCTCCCCTTTGGGAGTGGAAAACAAGTTCGCCGGGCTGCCAGTTGGTCTTTTGCAACGGGAGACTTACTCTATTAGGTAGGAGGGGGTATCTTGACCATCCAAGGTCCTGTCCTGGTTGGTTAACCCCGCATTATACCGGTCCCCTATAAGTAGTTCTCCATTTTTATTTTCTCCTTCAGAGGCTATTCTGGGCTTGTCCAGGCGGCGCAACAAAGGCTTTTTCCGGGTTTTCAGGTGGGGATCAGTTACAAAATCAATGCGTTCGGGTGTCTTTGTTCTCCATATTATCCGATTCCATGGGGGGAACCTTGGGCTTGGATTATTATTGCCGTTGGTCACTCCCGAACCTGGCCAGAGAATCTCTGCCTTTAGCTGGATAGTTTGCTGGCCAGGGCTTCTGCAAGGGACATTTATCGTAATGGGGGACCTTCTGGCTCCCCCACAAGAAATTGGGGGGGCAGGATACCAGGACCATTGGGTTTCTTCGGCAGGGCCTTCCGCAGGGCGTTTTCTCAAAAAGCCCAGGAGGTATTCTTTCCCACCATCATTCCTGGGTTTTTTTGTAGGTAATGGCTAAGGCCGTTTGTCCGCGTTCCCTTACCCCGTGGGTTGATTTTCTGGTTTTCATTAAGGGGTCTTCAATCTTGGCTTATTTGGGTCTTCTTCAGGGCCAAGGGCTCGCCTGGAGGCAAAGGCCTGACTCAGGCAGAGCTGATTAGTTACTCCTTGCTGGCATTCTGTCGCCTTTTCCTTGTTTGGGGGCAGTTTGCTTACCCTGGTAGCTCTTCTGGGGCCGCGGGATTTGATTAAAGGGCCTTGAACCACGTGTTTTCATTCTTTGAAGGGTGGAGGGTTTATTTCTCCCTGAGGACGTATGGTCACCAAGCGCGCAGGGATTCCCATTCTGGCCACCATAGTTGTGGGCAAATAGTGGGCCGTATTGTTCCTTTTCTGTGTTCTCGCGCTTTTCTTTTTCTATCTGGGGTAGTTCAGGGCGATAGATGCTTGCCCTCTGGAAACCAAGTCTTATCACTCCCTAGTGTCCTTGGAAAGGGAGGGAAGTGGAAGAAGGGGGCAGGACTAGGCCGACCCTCTACTTTTCCCAGGTCAGAACCCCAGGGGGGGCCCCCTGGGGTTTGTGGGTGAACCAACTTGAACTAGCGGTATTCTTCCCTGGGTATTTCCTTTTTTCTCATCCGCTCCGGCTGTGAAGGGGGCTTTTTCCTTCTCTTCTTATAACAAGGTCTGTGGCCCTTTTACCTTAGTTTCTGTTGGGGGGCTTCCAATCTTACCGCAAGCACGCTCAAACTTTTTCTATTCTTCTTGGGACAAATTCTTTTCTCTTCGGGCCATTTCTTTGCACTTTGCTTTTCCAATTTCCCAAAACTTTCTCCTTCCAAAACGTAACCAAACCCTGTTCTGGAACTGAAAAGCAGGGGGTTTATAATCCTGACTGGCAATCAGGTGCTGGTAAACTGGAGGCAAGGTGGTGTTTAACTGGAAGGGTTTTTCAGGTGTGCTCAACTGGGCACAAAGGCGTTCTAAGTTTAAATTCTAAAAGCAAAACCTTCCTCCCTTGGCAGGGAATAAGGCCCCCTGCTAACACTCTTATGCTGCCCTCTGGACATGCTGTATCACACCCAGGTACAGAATAGGAGGGACCAAAGTAACTATGCAATTCAAACATAGTGCTAGAAACCTACCCATTCTGAATTTTACCATCTGTCTTCATATTTTTCTTCAGTGTTATTTTCCCTTGGAATATGTCCCAGTTGCTTTTTCTGTGATAGAATGATCCTGTTTACCTAATAGCCTTTAAACTCAAGTGAACAAAGCTATTTTATTTATAATACCATGTTGAAACCAAATTGTTTCTTAAATGACTTTTTGGGGTGGCAGTAGGAGAGAGGTAATAAGCAGTAGTGGGGTTTAGGCAATTCTGATTCCCTGATGCCAGGACCTCTTTGTTGCTGCCAGAGCTGGCACTGCTGGTGCTGCTTCACTTCTCCTCTACTATTTTAAATAACAGCTGGAAGGAAATAAGTCAGTAAGACCAAGGCACATTTTGATTCCATCACCACACCAGCCTTCTTTCTTCCATAGCTGGAGTTGCCACATCAGCTCCCCCAAGGTCCGTGCTCACTTAGGCTTTGTTTACACCGGTACAGTGGATTGTGTTAGGAAAGGTGTAAACAAAGACCAGCTAATTTGTTTTTAAACACAATTGAGTTTGTCTATGCTGGTGCTAAGTACAGATTCACATATTAATTAAAATGTGATAATTAATGTTTCTATCAACTCAGTTTTCCAGGCCTTATGCACAGAGAAGTTGCACTAAATTAACTTTAAATTTACTTTTTTTTTAAACTGATTTAGTTAAGAGTGCAAAAGGCTGTGTGGACACATTTATTTCAGTTTATATCAGATCTATTTCACTTTAGCTTAAGACAGTTATGGCACCATAAGTGAAATGGGTGCAGCCTTCTTATACAGACAAGCTCAAAGCCTAAGGTAGCAGGAAGCCTTAGATGACAGTTGTGCCTAGAGTGACCAGACAGCAAGTGTGAAAAATCAGGACAGAGGATCGGGGGCGGTAATAGAAGCTTATATAAGAAAAAGCCCCCAATATTGGGACTGTCCCTATAAAATTGGGACATCTGGTCACCCTAGTTGTGCCACCAGTGTCCTCTCCCTTTGTTTCTGGTTCTTCAGCAATCTGACACATGACAGTTGCTCCCACCCACTTTTCAGATAAATGGGAAGAAAGAAATAAAAATGCCTCAAAGGAGGGCTCACTGGCAGGGGGAGAGGTATAAAAGAAAACATCTGGTATGCACAGGGAATTCTTTAAAGAATTTCTGCTCATTACAGGTATGTAGTTTGACTCTCACCTCACAATAGTCTTCAGTGAGAGCCCAGCATAGCAGGGCAAGTGGATGGATGCTGGCCATCCAGGCCATTCAAGGTTTAGTAGCATTAACGTATTACTTCTTTCAACAATCTTTTCTTTTTTTTATAATTTAGACAAACAGTTGGAAAAAGCTGAGACCAATGAAGTGATGATTGGGAATTAAGTGACAGATGATGGCAGCAGCCTTACTGAAATGTTTAAGGTTTAGATCAACAGCAACTTCCCTGAACCTGGAGAAAGAGTGCACACATAGAGTTCTTGGACCCAGACCTAACCAAGACAATAAGAAATAGGTAATAGTAGTTTCATTTTTAACAGTTTGTAGAAGAAGGGGAAAAAAAGACTAGAAAGAGAGAGGCAGAAAACTTTACCACATGGATCATGAAACCAGATGGAGAAATCAGAGCAAAGACCGTGGCCAAAGAAGAGAATGAATTCTTGTTGAGCCTCACCAATGAAACAGACTCCTATCAAGTATTTGGTGTCCTGCCAGATTCATTCTTGTTCATGATGCCAACAGAGTTGTCTTGTGTGTTGCAAAATGCCAGGACTTCATCCTGTGTAAATTACCCCTAAATAATGCATCTTCTCCATCTTTCTGAAGAAGCACTTTAGAAGTCACTTAAAGTACAACACTGAAATAGTGAAACTCTGGATAACTGATAGATTAGACAAATGTGAAGATATATCCTTGAACTGTACTTAATCCAATTTATCATATAAACTACCAAAACACAGCTTCTTTGCTTTTTTTAATAAATCAAGTAAATCCTGTTTTATTACAGAGAAAGGTGGTGAGATCATAGTGGAGCCAGGGGGTTAATTTGAATTGGAGTTTGCTACAGCATGCAGATATGATGCTCCAAAATGTTAAGATATTTTATGTTTTTGTTAAAAAAGTTTTTTGTCATGATAGGTTAGAAGCATCCTACAAGAGGAATGTCTGGTCTGAAGACGAGCAGGCAAGAAGAGGCTAAGAAAACTAAGGTGTACCACACAAGAGACTTCACAAAAGCTGCTAATTTTATCTCTTAATATTAGGGGAATCAACGGTTCTCTCAAAAGTTTGTTCTATGATCCTCTCATTCTTAAGAAGACAGCGCTGTGTAGAAGAGCAACATTTCACATAACCTAGACCTTTTTTAGTTTTTGATATTTGCTAAGAAGCTTGGTGAATGCCTCATATAAAAAGAACAAAAGAGAGCCTGCAATACTAAATAGCAAAAAAAATAAATGCTGTCAATGGAGCTAGGATGTCACCCTACATGTTATGATATCACCAAAATGCAAGTGGCAGCATACACACTGGTGACTAAGTGTGTTGCTTATGGATCATCATGCAGATTGAGGAATGGGGGAAAAAGATAGGAACTGGGAATTTCCCACTGGGACCTAGAAGAGCAATCTTATCACACCACCAATCACTAGTTTTGTAGTGGCATTCCTTGGTACATATGCTTTAGAATTCATTTGTTTTCTATTCTAATTATATATCCATGCCAAGAAAGTCACAAAAATTGAACCCGTTGATAAAGCAGTTCCTAGGTGTGGCTTCAAATATTATTTCTGATCTTGTCCTGCCACTTGATATGAAGCAGCTGACTAAGACAAAGAGAATTGAAAATGTCAATCTGGTGTTCTTCAGCCTGCCTCAGTACCTACGTTCCACTTCGGTAAAACAGAGTTGGTATAACAGTGGCTCTATAGTAGTAAGCTTCATGCCACAACATCCCCACAGAAGCTTCTGAAGGGCCTGAAACATGGCAGCAGCTGCTTGTATACAAGTGTCCACATCTTTAAGGCACCATTCATCACAATCTATGATGCTGCCCAAATATTTGAATTGCCACCTGCCCATCTGGACAAGTTAATACCTGGTTGTAATCTGGTTGCAAGCTGCTTAATGGTAATGGCAGGGGCTTAGTTTTTTCCAGATTAATTAATAACCCGACCAATGTGCACTACTTGGTGCCTGACCTGATTGGCCATCAGCTGCAGTGCCATGTTAAATAAATTGAGCAATATTATGAAGGCTAAATGAGGCAAATTAGGTATCCAAAACAGTAGACAGACATGGTTAGTTAACTATCAGATTGTGAAGTTTGAAAGTAGTTTCAATGGTTTTCTCTTTTGGTGGGGAGGGTGAGGGGGTTTGTTTGTTTTAGCATTCTTTGAGCTATGATTAAGATTATCTTCCAGAAGTATGTTGTTTGAAAGGTAGCCACAGGAGATGTAAGGTAGTAAATCTCTAGTCTTAGAGAAATAGTTTGTGTAACTATAAACAACTATGTTTGATGTTACCACGTTCTCAGATAAAATGCTTAGAATTTCTCCAGACATGTCATTGTAAGAAGTCTGTTGCAGGAGTGAGATATTTCCATTTCTCTTTGTTTGTTCTTAGATCTCTTTTATGAGCTGAACTTTGTGTGTGCTGCAGGATGCCATCAAGAAGCGAGTTGCCAGGAACCCTCCAACCAAGATGTTGCCACTTACCTGAGCAGCTCGTTGGAAGGTGAATTTGGAAGAGATAGGGGAGACTTTTTGTTTAGCTCTGAACTCATGCCTGCAATGCTACATGACGACTGGAGAAGCATATTGGCTGCCACTAGACATGGTGCGAGGAATGCCAGGAGCTCGGAGTCCTGGTGCCTCAGGTGAAGAATACTGATCACATTATCATCACTTTGAGAGCTAGAACCATGCTGGAGAGGACCCTGAAGGATGCCATCTGCTGCCAATATGTGGAAAACCTGAAACGGAAGCCAGACCAGGGCAAGGTGTTCAAGGGGATGTGCAAGTGGGACGCCAGCAACCACTTCCTCCTCAGGGGCAGCTTCGACCAATTTGCCAACTGGAGGTTCATCCACAGGACCTGGCTCAACTGTGTTCCACTGAATGGAGCTATCTGCTGTGGAAATAGGGACAAGCGATGCAGGAAGTACAGTTATTCCAATGAGACACTACCTCACTTCCTGTGTAGCTGCAAGCCCCATTCGAGAGCTTGGCAGCTGCAACACCATGCCATCCAAGATCGCATAGCCAGAGCCGTACCGCCACCTGATATCGTCATCACCAACAAGGACCGGAAGAAGATCATCATGGTGGATGTCACAGTGCTGTTGGAGAACAGGCTGAAACCTTGAGAGCTCAGGGTTACCAGGTCCAGACATATGCACTGATTGTCAGAGCCTTAGGCTCATGGGACCCCAGTAATGAGCAAATGCTGAGAGAATGCGGAATCGGTAAATGCTACGCTCGGCTGATGCGTCAACTTATGGTGTCAGATGCCATCAGGTGGTCAAGGGACAGCTACGTAGAACACATCACTGGACATCCACAATACCAAGATGAGTGAGCTGGATTGCCAATGAGAAGCGCAGTCAGGAAGGTAACTGAAATACTTTCCTCATGGATTGTATTTTCTAAATGGACAACCAACCTAATCCTCAATTACTGAGGGACAATCTCCATTCATTGATATATTTTACTTTCCACAACCAAATCTCTGTACAACTTTTCATGAGTGATGTACCTGAGTATTCGGATTCTAATATCTAAACTGTATTGTTAAATCTATTCACCTAAATTTGGGTTATTGCTGATTATGTACTCTATGTATCACATGACTTTTAAAAATTAACTTTGTATTTGTGGATAATCTAAGCAGTATATCCGGATGTACAGACGCTCTTTTCCCAATCTATGTGTTATATAATTTTTTTTAACATTAGCTTTAATAAAAGTTTTAGTTCTTGCCTTACTAATAAGTACAGTAACTCCTCACTTAATGTTGTAGTTATGTTCCTGAAAAATGCGACTTTAAGTGAAACCATGTTAAGCGAATCCAATTTCCCCATAAGAATTAATGTAAATACGAGGGGGGTTAGGTTTCAGGGAAATCTTTTTCACCCGACAAAAGACTATCTGTCTATCTATCTATCCCACCCACCCACCCAGTACGAGATTTAAACACAATTTAATACTTGGTACACAGTGATGATGATTGTGAAGCTTGGTTGAGGTGGAGGAGTCAGAGGATGGATATTTCCAAGGAATGCCTTACTGCTAAATGAATGAACTAGCAATTGGCTGAGCCCTCAGGGTTAACTCTTACACTCTACTGTCCAAGGCAGCGAAAGGAAGGAGGGCAGACAGAGATGGAGACACACACCCGTGTGTGTGTGAGAGAGAGAGACATGCTGTCATAAACAGATGGTTAGGTTAATGCCTCTTTTACCTGTAAAGGGTTAAAAAGTTCACCTAGCCTAGCTAACACCTGACCAGAGACAATGGGGAACAAGATGTTTCAAAAGAAGGAGGTAAGTTTTTCCTTTGTTTAGAGTTTTCAGTTTCAGCCGGAGTGAGAAAGATCAAGGAACTAGCCTCTTATCAGAGTAGTAATTTTAGGAAGGAATAAATATATTTATGTTTATTTCTTTTAACCTGCCTTATGCAATTAGAGGTAGAATCAAATTGGGTATTGGGTATTTTTTTGTGTAACTAAATTTGTGCCCAGAGGAACATCTTCTGTGTTTTGAATCTGTTGTCTGTGAGAGTAGCTGGTATGCTAATCTCTCCAGAGGGTTTCTTTTTACCTTTCTTTTCTTTAATTAAAAGCCTTTTTCTTAATACCTCATTGATTTTTCCTTGTTTTTAGATCCAAGGGGATTGGATCTGGACTCACCAGGGATTGGTGGGGGAAAGGAGGGGGCATGGTTAATTTCTCCTTGTTTTAAGATCCAAGGGGTTTGGATCTGTGTTCACCAGGGAATTGGTGAAGTCCCTCAAAACAACCCAGGGAAAAAAGTAGTGCTTGGGGGATGGTGGCAGCGATACCAGATCTAAGCTGGTAATTAAGCTTAGAAGTGTCCATGCAGGTCCCCACATCTGTACCCTAAAGTTCAGAGTGGGGAAGGAACCTTGACAGATGCACATTTCCCCTTTAAGTATGACGAGTGATCTGACAAGAGGCTGTGTCCTTTTGGGATTTGTCATGATGACAATGAGGTATTTCAGAGGCTCAATGCAACAGTCCTACTCTCCCAAGATGCACAATGCATCCATGACATGTTCTCTGAGAGAACAAGGAATATTTCTTTCTGACTCAAAAGTCTAATGTTCTCTCTAACTTTTTTTCTTCTGAGTCTTTTCTGATGCACCTAATTTTTAGACTGGATCAGGCTGTATCTCATCAAGTATTTACTCTAAGAGGCTGTGCCTTGGATTCTTCTGCCCCCCCTCCGGCCCCGGCCCAAATATATAAACCCTACAAGCAGTTTCAACAGATTATGTCCATCTTAATGGTTATCCGTTAAAATCATTTGGGTTCTTCCCCACTGAGTAAAATTGTAACCTACCTTTGGCATAAATCCTATTGCAATTTTTTATTTCTGCATGACATTGAAATCCCTTGTAAATGGAAATAAACCAGTTTAACAATCCAAACTAACAACAAGAGAGGGTTACCCACCCTGTGCAGTAACTGAGGTTCTTCGAGATATGTGCCCCCATTGGTGCTCCACAGTAGGTGTAGCAGTGCCCCTTGCACCTGGGATCAGAGATTTTGGTAGCAGTGCCTGTTGGACTACACATGTGCTCCTCCTCATCTTGTGCCGTGAGCATCATCTATATATAGCACTGTGTGGTCCAACTGCCCCCTTCCAGTTCCTTCTCTACTGCAGTTCTATCTCTCTCTATCTTTAGGCTGAAAAGCATAGGTGAAGAGGGCAGGTAGTGGAGCACCCACAGGGACACACATCTCGAAGAACCTCAGTTACTACACAGGATGAGTAACCCTCTCTTCTTCTTTGAGTGATGTCACTATTGATGCTCTGTTGTCTGTGACAGTAAAGCAGTGCTGTGAGTTGGAAGACTGGGGCTTTGGAGTGGCATTTAATATGGATGAGAGGACAGTGTATCCTAATAGGTCTTCTGAAGTTGCATCGTGAGTCATTGTGTAGTGATGGCTAAAAATGTCTGTGGATGCCCGAGTGGCTGCTTTGGAAATGTCAGCAATTGGGATATTGTTGAGAAAGGCAATTGAAGTGGATAGAGAGTGGGTGGAATGTGCTAGTGTTCCAGGAGAAGGTTGTCGATTGTGTGGTTGATAGGACAGGTTTATACATTGCAAGGTCCACTTGGAAAGGTGTTTAGAAATGGCTATGCCTTTTGATCTTTCGGCCATTGATAGAAATAAGCATGGCGATCATCTGAAAGATTTAGTTCTGTCTGGGTAAAAGGCTAATGCTCGCCTTGTGTCCAAGGTGTGTAATGCCACTCTTACTGGTTGCTGTGGTTTTGAAAAAAAGCAGGGTAGGTGGATAGGTTGATGTAGATGGAAGGAGGATGGTACTTTAGTAAGAACTTTGTATGTGGAAAATTGTATGGGGAGTATGCCATGGGCGCTCCACTTTCTCATACCCATCTGGCAAAGGTGATAGCAACAAGAAATGCTGTTTTCATGGATAGATGAACATAAGAGCATGTTGCCATTGTTTCGAATAGTCATTTACTAAGACAGTGTAGGACAAGGCTGTGGTCCCAAGCGGAGGTGGGATCCCGTATATGAGGGTAAAAATTTTGGAAGCGTTTTCAAGAATTTCTTCATGAGTGGGTGGGTGAAAACAGTGTGACCGTCTATATTGGGATGAAAGGTCATGATGGCAGCTAAGTGTACACAAATGGAGCTGATATAAACTCTAATCTTTTAAGAAGTAAAATATAATCTAAAATGAGTGGTAATGAAGTGCTCATTGCTGTGGCGTGATTGGTGGTGCACTCAAATCAGAATCTTGTCCAGTTTGGAGGCAAGTCCATTGAGTTGTGTCACATCTGCTATTCAAGAGTACCTCTCTTACTGCCTCTGAACAGGTCAGATCTGAATCCTGAAACCATGGAGGATCCATGCCTTCAGATGAAGTAACTGTGGATTGGGATGGAGGATTTAACCTGCATCCTGTGAGAGAAGTTGTGGAGTCGGTCACAGAGTGATTATTGGACATTCTGCATGAGAATCAGGTATGTATACCAGATCTGTCATGGCCATGTTGGAGCTATAAGAACGACTCTGGCTTAGTGCTCTTGAATCTTGTTGAGTACTTTGAACAGAAGGGGGAAGGGAGGAAAGACATAGAGTAGCAGGGTATCCCATGTGAGGAGGAATGTGTCTTCCAGGGGCAGAACTGAGGACACTAGGCGTTCTCCAACCTGGCAAAGAGATCTATGGTTGGGAATCCCCAGCAGCTGAATATGTGGTGTAGGGCTTGTATATCCAGCTCCTACTTATGGTCTTGGGTGAATCTCCTGTTCAGAGAGTCTGCTGTGACGTTCTGGTGTCCTGGGAGGTATGTGGCTGAGATGGTCATGTTGTGGTGGATACACCAGTTCCATAATTTCAGTGCTTCCAAGCATAGAGAGTGGAATCGTGCTCTGCCTTACCTGTCTAGGGAGAAAATGCAGACGCTATTGTCCGTCATAACTCTTATAGTGCGATGTCTGATCAATGGTAGAAAATGTCGTCAGGCATTGTGGACCACACTGAACTCTAGGAAGTTGATATGTAGGGTGGATTTGATTAAGGACTATCTGCCCTGCATAGTATAGGTCTGAAGGTACTCTCCCCAAATAATTAAGGAGGCATCGGGAGTTAGTATCCTGGACAGTTGTATAGCTCCCAGGTGTGGAAGGTGGTTTATTTCTTCTCCTAGAATGTGTTCGTGAGAAGGGTTCTTGAAGAGGGACAGAGAGAGAGGCTGACTGGGTGGTATAGATAGGAATGGGATGGAATATCCTTCATTGATCTCTAGGACCCACTTGTCTGAAGCAATTAGCCACCATGATGCATAGAAAGGGGCTAAATGATCACTAAACTGGTGGGATGATGGAGATGGTTATAGTGACTGGAATCGGGGGAGGCTTCTTGGGGCCTTGACCAAACCATCAAAATAGTTGTTTGGATGAAGGAATGTGAGAGTCCCTAGAGGAGTCGAGTGTTTGCGCTTCGTAGGGGGTTTCTGTCATCAGCGTTGTGTGTTGATGTGGGGTAAAAGGTAGTGGTTGGTATCTCGGGGGAGGTAGGTATTTCCCCGGTCACCTCTTTGGCGCTGGCATATAAATGCCAAGAGAGTGGAGAGTTGCTCCAGAGTTCTTTAGGGAGTGTAGGGACTCATCTGTGTGTTCTGTGAATAATTTGGGAATCTCAAAGGGAAGGTCCTCAACGGTGGTTTGCACCTCCTTAGGGAGTCCGCAGAGATGTAGCCATGACACTCGTCTCATGACTGCGGCTCTCGCAATGGAATGGGCAGTTGGTGGGCAGTTTCTCAGAAGACAATGAGGTAGCCCATTTCTTCCCATCAGCACCGAAAGAGAGGATTTCTTCTTGGAAGGATATGGTGAATGAGGGTTGGTGGATGACCTAGCGGAGCGTGACAGCCATGTGAGGGAAGTCTGGTCACTGGGATCTCTCCATTAGGAGAAGTCTCAGGCAAATGTCTCAGACCTTTCCAGCCCTGACAGTAAGATTGTGACAATGGATGCACCTCTGTGAAACATGTCCCTCTCCCAGGCATTGGATACACTGTGAGTGGCTGTTGCTTACTGGGAAGGCCTCACAGCAGGAAATGCACCTCACAGCAGGAAATGCACCTCTTAACCCAGGTAATCTGTGCATAATGGTGAGGGAGAATGCTTCCCGGTTGGGAAGGGTGGGAAGTGGGAAAACAAAATCCAAGCTAAGAATTAACTGGAAGGGTAAGAAGAGGGGATTTTTTTTTAAGGAAGAGAATGGTAAAGGAAACAAGTAACTACTAAACTAAACTAAATGATCAGGTAAGGCATTATCTAATGGCTCAGAGGATAGAAGAGCTCTGCTTCAGATTCCATCCCAGACGAAAGGCAGTTAAAAGAAATGGGAGGGGTAGGGGTTTGGGTCACACAGTATATAGAGATGCCGCTCATGGCGCAAGACAACGAAGAGTGCATGTGCAGTCCAGCAGGCACTGCTACTGAAGAGCTCTGATCCCAGGCATAGGGGAAGCTGCCACACCTGCAGTGGTGCACCTGCAGACACATCACTCGAAGAAGAACCTACAGATTATTTTCAGCTCACTACTGTAGCTTATACTGTCTTGATAGGAAAAAAAGTGGAAGCTTCTTTTTAATGAGTCTTTCTTTAATATAGATCAAGCAGTGAAGCTTCTTATAGTTGGCCAATTTAAAAGTTAGAAAATGTTTAATTTGATTCAAGTACTAGAGCTTTGTGAAGAGTATGTTCATATATAAGGTTTTTGATACTGTCTCTCATGACCTTCTCATAAACGAACTAGGGAAATACAACCTAGATGGAGCTACAATAAGGCTGGTGCATAACTAGTTGGAAAATCATTCCCAGAGAGTAGTTGCCAGTGGTTCACAGTCATGTTGGAAGGGCATAACGAGTGGGGTCCCGCAGAGATCGGTTCTGGGTCTGGTTCTGTTCAATATCTTCATCAATGATTTAGATAAGGCATAGAGAATACACTTATAAAGTTTGTGGATGATACCACACTGGGAGGAGTTACAAGTGCTTTGGAGGATAGGATTAAAATTCAAAATGATCTAGACAAACTGGAGAATGGTCTGAAATAAACAGGATGAAATTCAATAAAGACAAATGCAAAGTACTCCACTTAGGAAGGAATAGTCAGTTGCACATATACAAAAAGGGAAATGACTGCCTAGGAAGGAGTATTGCGGAAAGGGATCTGGGGGTCATGGTGGATCACAAGCTAAATATGAGTCAACAGTGTAAGGCTGTTGCAAAAAAAGCAAACATCATTATGGGATGTATTAGCAGGAGTATGGTAAGCAAGACACGAGAAGTAATTATTCAACTCTACTCCAAGCTGATTAGGCCTCAACTGGAGTATTGTGTCCAGTTCAGGGAAACACATTTCAGGAAAGATGTGGACAAATTGGAGAAAGTCCAGAGAAGAACAACAAAACTGATTAAAGGTCTAGAAAACATGACCTATGAGGGAAGATTGAAAAAATTGGGTTTGTTTAGTCTGGAAAAGAGAAGACTGAGAAGGGACATGATAACAGTTTTCAAGTACATAAAAGATTGTTACAAGGAGAAGGGAGAAAAATTCTTTTTCTTAACCTCTGAGGATAGGACAAGAAGCAATGGGATTAAATTGTAGCAAAGGCAGTTTAGGTTGGACATTAGGAAAAACTTCCTAACTGTCAGGGTGGTTAAGCACTAGAATAAATTGCCTATGGAGGTTGTGAAATCTCCATCATTGGAGATTTTTAAGACAAACACCTATCAGGCATAGTCTAGATCAGTGGTTCGCAAACTTGTTCTGCTGCTTGTGCAGGGAAAGTCCCTGGCAGGCTGGTCCGGTTTGTGTACCTGCCACGTCTGCAGGTTCGGCCGATCGCGGCTCCCATTGACCCGGAGCAGCGAACCATGGCTACTGGGAGCTGCAATCGGCTGAACCTTGGATGAAGCAGGTACACAAACCAGCTCGGCCCACCAGGGGCTTTCCCAGCCCAAGTGTCGGAACAAGTTTGGGAACTACTGGTCTAGATAATACTTAGTCCTGCCTTCAGTGCAGGGGACTGAGACCAGATGACTTCTCAAGGTCCCTTCCAGTTCTGGTTCTGTGTTTCTGTATGTGTATGCATGTTTGTTTTTGCTACATGTAATAGTAGCACATGTGTAAAAATTGCACAACTAAATATATATGAATTCTTGACTGTTTTACCTACATCCTGATCTCTGATTAATTTCTACAGGATTTATTTTAACATTCTAGATTTCTGAACAGTTAAAACAGCTATAATTTTTCCCTTCAGAATTCATCTGCCACATAAATGGGTTTTTTTGTTAACCACAAAGTTGTGTTTCGGTCCTTCAGCTGCCTATGTGTGTTTGTGTGTGGTACAGAGGACCAGATTAGTAAGATTGGAGATCCGAGCTAATGTTTTTTGGAGGTCCCCTTTCCATGAGCGTGGTATTAATGAAAGCAAAAAAGTAGCCAGCTTACAACAACCAAAAAGTCATGTATATTACTGAATAAACACACACACACACAAAATTGAGGACAATGGACATTAAAAGTCACAATGGCATCCTGCAGTCAAAAGTGCTGCAGATTCAGTAATTGTATCGTCAAACGACAGTGTGCGAAGTAAATCCCATTCAGCTGACATGATAGCAAGAGCACCAAGCTTTGTTTCTACCATAATTGACTGAAGACAATTTTTTAATGTAGGTAACTTTAGAGAATGATTGCTGTGCTTCACAGTTGGCAATGGGTGCAGTCAAGTACAGTCTCAATGTAGTGGAAACATTTGGGAAGACATTACTCAGATCTTTGTCCTGCAAAAATTTGATGACTCCAGTAGCACTCTTATCCTGCATGTCACAATATCTGATAAATGCTGAAAATGTGATACTTTGCACGAAAAAGCTTAGGCTCTAGATTGAGTAAGCATTGAGCAATGCCTGAGTGCATGGTTTCATCTCTCCTTCACTTTATACTTGATCAAGAGACTTAAGGAAGCCAGACGTTGTGGATAGGTCAGCGTAACAATCACTACTACTTTTTAGTTCCAAATGTTATCTTGTAAAGGATAACATAAAAGCACTCAACTTCTAGTTTGCTTCTTCCTTGAAGTATGCTGTCACTTTTGCCGTCTGGAAATGTTTAGTTTACATTTGAATTCTTTATGGTAGGACTCGTCATCATCACTTCCTCTTTTTTCGCTTGATCCTCAAAATCATCAAGTTGGTACCGTAAGCTTGTGACCAGCTCTTGCAAAGAAGTCAGCAAATTAACAGCAATAATAAGATCCAGACCTGGCTTTTAAAGCTTTACACTAGTTTTGTCAAACCTCTCTAGTATTACATCTCATAAGATACTCATAAATGCAGTTTCCAGCTGGCACATTTTCTTGTACAATGTTTGTGCTTCCATTAGACTGTCATCATTTTACTCAGCATTGTCCATTGTTTCTTTCAAACAATGCCACAACTCCTCAATTATCAAAGAAGACCAGTTAACCAGATTTTGTTCAACATTAATAGCAACATCATCCTTATTACTATTATTCTCTCTGCCTTATTTACAGGCAAGTGGTAGGAAATATGGGTCATCTCTTTTATCTTTACTTTTGTCCTAGATTTCAGGAACAGTTGCATTTAATTCTTCCCTCTCCTGAGGGAACCAGTTCATATCCATATCTTTACTTTGATTATCACTTTCTGAGAAACATGGTCCAGAATCTTTGGAAGGGCAGCAGAGAATCCTGTGGCACCTTATAGACTAACAGATGTTTTGGATCATGAGCTTTCATGGGTGAATACCCACTTCGTCAGATGAATATAGTGGAAATTTCCAGGGCAGGTATATAATGCCTAGCAAGCAAGCTAGAGATCGCAAAGGTTTAGTTCAATCATGAGGATGAGCCTGTTGTCTAGCAGTTGAGATGTGAAAACCAAGGGAGAGAAAGCTGGTTTGTGTTTGGCAACTGTGAATGGGTTGCCAACTACAGAACCAGTTCTGCCTCCCTTGGTTTTCACATCTCATAGCTGCAGAACAGGACCTCATCCCCCTGATTGACTAACTCGTTTATCTCTAGCTTGCTTGCTAGGCCTATATTATACCTGCGCCCTGAAATTCCCACACATCATCTGAACGAAAGTGTGATTCACCCACGAAAGCTCATGATCCAAAACGTCTGTTAGTCTATAAGGCGCCGCAGGATTCTCTGCTGCTTTTACAGATTCAGACTAACATGGCTACCCCTCTAATCTTTGGAAGATGATTCTGAAGCAGGACTAGCAGAGAAATAGTAAGTTTTGGTAACTTGCTTCCACTATTCTGTCTTCCTAATTTAGTTTTCATTTTTATTGTTGGGATTACCTCTGAAATCTTTTCCACTCAGCTCATCCAGAGCAACTCATACATTTCTGATTGGTCTGTTAATTTTTGTAACCAGTCCCTGTACAGATCATGCGTGATCCATGAGCTACAAAATACGCAAGTAAGCAAAGCTGCAGCTGCAAGCTTATCACTCCACTTTACTCTTTTTACTATTTCTTTATCTACTAACTGCATGTTATTTACAAGACTGATTGTGAGTTTATGCTTTGTCCATTGTTAACCTCTGTTTCCTTACTTCTGTTTTCTTTCATTGTTCATGCAAGGTCTACAGCTGCTCCACTTGAAAATTGTCTATCAGACGTCTTGTTTAACTGAAGTTAAAACAATACTAAAGAAGTGCTGTGCAGTGCTGTCATTAATAGCCAGCAACTGGTGATTATTGCTGCCAGTTTGCACCCCACATTTCCAGCAACTGAAGGTCTGAAAAAATATTAATTAAAATTTAACAGTGAAAGCTTAAAAAATTGGTACAAAATCAGTGTCAGCAGGGGGCATAAATTATCCTTTCATTCTTTTCTTCTTAGTATTAGCATAAAAACAATCAAAATGTCCCTGTGTATAGTGTATATTTTAAGGATTGGAGACTTCCCCTCCTACCCCCAGGGAAGTGGAGACCCAGCACGCACGTGCATGAATATACATGTGAATACACCCCACACACCAAAAGTGTCATTACTTATTACCCAGGTTGGGAAATATTCAGTCCAGGACCAGTGACAGATAACATTCAATATCTCATGATCCATCAAGGTTTGAAACGGGAGGTTTATACTATTGGAAAGGGAGGATCTCCATCTTCCTGATGGCACACCCACTACTTGCTTTTAATTCTTGAAAGTCCTCAGATACCTGATATTTTCAAGTGCTAGAAAAACTTTTTTATATACATTTCTGGAGGTTTTAAAAATATATATTAGTTACAATTCTCCTAAGCAATAAACAGCTGTAGTAATGGTACCAAGACACTTGGCATTATAAGTGCACAGATACACAAATATTGTTAATAAAATTCCTTTAATCATCAAAATACTTCTAAAATACTTTTTCTTTGAAATATATGGCATGTGAAGATACTTGATTGTATGGAGTGATATTCTGACATAAAGATTTACTGGAAACTTATTGGGATGATCAGCATAATTCACTTGTGGCTTCTTCACTTGTGAGTAACTAGCAGTCTCAAAATCATGCTAATAAAACTTTTATATGACAACATTATTTATACATTAATTTTATCTTGCTCTCATAGATATGTGTGTATATATAAAATGTATCCTACATATAATCAGCAGAAATTTTAAAAATTAAACTCCACTTATGATGCAATGTAGATGTTTCAGGTTACTTTTGAAGAAGATTGACAAAATATTTTGTCAAAGTACAATAGTTTAGGGATGGGATTTTCAAAAGCACTTAAGCGAGCTAGGTATCTGACTCACTTATAGACTTGGAAAATCCCATTTTAGATCAAAGGTGATGGATTATTTGCCATATATATATGGCAGTTCCTGGTCTCATTTACACTGGCGTAAATCATCTTCAAAGGAGTTATGTTAGATTTATACCAGTAAAATCAGTGGAATTATAATGGATGACACTGGTGTAATTGAAATCAGAGTTTGGCCAAACATCTTAATAGCAATACAAAGTAATGGGTACACTTATTGAAAGTGTGTCCTGTGGGCAGAAACCAAACTTGGAGATAGCCCACCATATCCCAGAATACACATCAGAAAGTTCACCAAATGATACAAGTGATCAAGGTGATAATTCCATTATCACATAAAGGACAAATATATCTTAAGGCATGTTCTATCTATCTATCTATCTATGGTAACATAAGTGGGTGTAGTCTATAAATGATATTTATTTATAAACTCAATTTTCAAATGTGTGATTTGTGGCTGCAGCCCTGTAGATTGAGCCTTTATCCCGGTGCTTTCTCTGAACTGCTCTCCTCCCTGCTGGCATCTTACCATTTACTTAAAAATGGATTTCTCTATTGTGGGTATCTGGAACTACAAGTCTCACAATATAGACCCCTATTGATGATTCCTGTGGACATTCAATCTCTTCAATGTTGGCAATCATCCCATTATGTCCCCAAGGTCAAACTGGCAAATCTGCCAGTAACGTGCATGGTGACTCATCACAAACTGTTTGGATAGGGAGATCAGGTCAAATGGGATTTCCAAGAATTTCAGCTCAGAATCAACTTCCTGGAGTTGCAGACAGTGGGGAATGCAATAGTCAACCTCCTTCCAAGGGGAAATCCAGCCATTCATGTGGTGAGCAATAACACAACCACAGTATTTCATCCTATCTGCCAAGGCAGAACTAAACAAAAGCTGAACAGGGAGGTTGGTGTACACTCTCTTATGAAGCTCTACAAAATTGACATGACTCCTATATATGAAGACAGCTTCAGATGAGAATTCTCTAGTCTTTCTTTTGTGCTAGAGAAGCATTTGGAAGTCTTATGTATAAGTATATAACGTTGTTCCTACCATCTCTCCATGGTATATTGGGCTCTGTCAGATATTGCATGCTCCTCCAATACATTATCACTGGAGGCAGACAGTTGGTCATTATTTTCCCTCAGCAGCTCCTTGCATTTGTTCAGGGGCGGCTCTAGTTTTTTGCTGCCCCAAGCACGGCAGGCAGGCTGCCTTTGGTGGTGCGCCTGTGGGAGGTCAGCCAGTCCTGTGGCTTTGGCATACCTGCCGCCAAATTGCTGCCGAATCCGCGGGACTGGTGGACCTCTCGCAGGCAAGCCGCCGAAGGCAAGCCTTACAGCGATTGGCAGGGTGCCCGCCCGCGGCTTGCTGCCCCAGGCACACGCTTGGAGCACTGGTGCCTGGAGCCGCTGCTGCATTTGTTATATCTATTCTGGCATTTTTTTCAAGATGGCAGCTGTGGTAGCAGTATCAGAGGGGTAGCCGTGTTAGTCTGGATCTGTAAAAGCATGCATCTGACGAAGTGGGTATTCACCCATGATAGCTCATGCTCCAAAATGTCTGTTAGTCTATAAGGTGCCACAGGATCCTCTGCTGCTTTTGTGGTAGCAGTGTGGTTTCTGAATTTAGAGAGAGCTACATACTCAGGTATAATTTGGATCTTTTGTGCTGCTCAAGCAGTACAAAGGAGCTGGATTCTGGCTGTAGCCACTATATTATATTACATTCTATTCGGATTCTTACGCGACATCCATCATAGTGCTATGTGAGCACCTTCCAGAACTGCACTGAGTAATGTGACTAGAATCTATTCTGAGATTTTTTGCTCTCTACATACCTCCCTTTCTCACTGCCCTCACCCCAGGGGGAAAAATGTATAGTGACCTTTTAAAATGTAAATATATACGTTCGGCTCTTTGTTTTTATAAATGAAGATCAGGTCAAAGAAGTGTGTCTTGCACTTAGAATGGAAAATGATGAGATTTGTAGTAGTTCTTAGATGCTACAGGAATTCATTCTATTGTCTTGTATTAGCTCCTATGAAACCTCTGTCTCTGACAGTTCTCAGCTGGCATCTTGTCTGTTAGGGAGCATATACTATGGGTGTAAAAGAAGTTTCTAGGCTTCCCTAATTTATAGTCATGGCCAAGGCTAATGTGGTGCAGCCTACAGAATAATGGGACTATAATTTTGCTTTGAGGAGCTCAGGAACAACAGAGCATCTGTCTGTAGTTCTTAAACCTGAGTCAAACATACAGGCAACTGTATATTTTTTCTGTTTCAGTGTGGAAGAACTCATGTAGCATTTTGTGTATGGCAGATGGATGTTGTTGTATGAACTTCAGGGATGATCACAAAAGTGTTGGCTTCTGTCACAAGGTATATTTCCCAAATCTGAACCTTAGCGTCCAAAATTTGGGTACCTGCATGAAACCTCTAAGCTTAATTACCAGCTTAGATCTGATAGCCTGCCACCACCCAAAAATATAGTGTTTTGGGGCACTCTGACCTCCCCAACCTTCCCTGGAGACCCCAAGAACCCAAATCCCTTGGATTCTTAAAACAAGGAGAAATAAACCATCCCCCCCCCCCAGACTTTCCCTGAGAGAGACAGTATTCCTGGCACAGAGAGAAATTAGCCTCTCTCTCCCCCTTCCCTCCTCCCCCACCAGTCCTGGTGTTTACACCCACTCTCCTGGGATAAAACAAGGGAAACAAGGAAAGATCAATCAGGTTCTCTAAAAGAAATCTTTTAATAAAAGAAAGGAAAAAGTAAAGAATTATCTCTGTAACTTCAAGATGTAAATATTACAGGGTCCTATAGTTTACAGACAAAGGAAGAAACCCTTCCTCCAGTACCAATACAAATCAAAATATTCCCAGCAACTACACATATAAAAGTTAACCAGCCAGATCCACATGTGCAAATAGAGTAAAACAAACAATTAAAAAGCCTAAATCGCCTGTTCTACTTACTATTTGAACAGAACTTTAGAGAGCCTGTAGTAATGTCTGGTCCCTCTCATACCCCCGAGAAAAGACACACACACAGAACAAAGGACCCACACCCAAAACTTCCCTCCACACAGGGTTGAAAGTATCTTGTCTCCTGATTGGTCCTCTGATCAGGTGTTTAGTTCCCTCTTTGTTAACCCTTTACAGGTGAAAGAGACATTAACCCTTAGCTATCTGTTTATGACAGCTTCATTAAAAACTGATTTCTACATTATTTCCTTGAACAGTTCCAGGATTTAAATTTATAATCTCTGTTATGCTATTATGATGGAGTCAAGAACCTTCTAACAAAAGATAGTGAAATCCTGTTTGTTTTCCAGCAGATGCCTAAGTAGAGTTTCACCAGGCCACAACATCTTGAATAAACTGTACAACAGTCCAGAATAATTCCTTTTTGTTTGCTATTAGATTCCATGACATCGAGAGCGTTCCTACTGACCAACTGTTTTCAGATAATTTGATGTCTTTGCCTCAGTCTGCAACCTCAGTCTTCCCTGACAGTTTGAATGTGTCTGAGACTGTTGGACCTCATGTCCATTTGTACACTGTTGGTCCAGTTTGAATGTTTGTGCCTTCCCCCCTTCAAATGTGGCTCAGGGGCGGCCTACTATCCTACCCTTCATTCTCTGGACAGACTGGTTCGTCTCCCTCCACTAGTCCTAGATTCCTTGCAGTGGTGGATGTGTCAAGAGAGCATTTTCTAGAGCATTCCCTTTGCTTGACCCTCAGCAACCAAGTCAGTGGTTACCAACGCCTCCCTGCTGGGTTGGATGACTCACCTGGGATTGCTGAAGGTGCAGAGACTGTGGCTGTAGCAGGAGGCCTCACTCCACATCAACATGCTGGAGCGTCAGGCCATCCACAATTCATATCATACCTTCCGGGAGCATGTCAGATGCTCAGCGGTTCACATACTTCTCAACAATATCACCACAATGTATTATGTGAACAAACAAGGGGGAGCACACTCCAGCGTGCTCTGCGTAAAGGTGATAAATCTGTGGCAGTTTTACCTCCAAGGGGAACATTACAGTCATAGCAGACCCAGCATATTTGTTTGCCTTTGACTACTACTTAAATGATACTGAAACACTACACCTGGCTACAGAAATGATGGGCAGTCAAGAAAGCTTATATAAGTGAGAGAAATTAAATTTAAACAAAAAATACAAATTAACATCTTCCTCTAAGCCTCCCCATGTGACTAATCATATATAGGTCTTTTAGACCATCACTTCTTTGGGGCACGGTCTATTTTCATATTTCTCTTTTGTATAATCCCAAGCAATTTGGAAACATATAACATTAAATAATAGAGATCAGATCTGAAAATTGTACTCTTTTTAAAGTTTTGGCACTGGTTTTCATTTGTTGAATTTTCAATTCACTTTAGATTTTTTTTTCAGTTTTTAGAAAAGTGATTATGTTGTTAGTGATTATGCAGGTTAAGGTTACATAACTTGCATTTCTTTTGCTTTCTTTTGTATGACATTAGCCATTTTCATATGCAATTATAAAATTTGTAATTTTAAATTATATCGAATTACAGAGCAATGTCATATTTGGAAACACCATAGAACTCTCACAATGTATCGTTCTTTTTAGTTTTTGCTTGAATAGAAAATGTACTGTAATCTAAACCTGGAAATATTTTGACATGTTTTCGGGCTGAGCGAAGTAAGATTTTATACCCAACTCAACAGCTTTTCTCCATCTGTAACATGATAACTTTTCAATGTTGCGTTCAATCAAGTCCAAAATTTCAGGTATGCTCTAGGCATCAATGGTCAGAACTCTATGGATTTCGGTGAAAATCAGAAAAACAACCAGGCAAATGGGGTGGGGGGGACACAGAGCCCCTTGCATCAGGTTAGCAGAGCTAGCAGTTTAAAGCACCCCTGAAATTATCTATGGAGCAAAGAGTCAGTTGATGGCAGCCATTTATACCTTCCAGCATAACAGTACCTCTCCGTTTCAGCCCTGTCTATCCTCCCGATACAGTTCAACATGTTGACCCCCTAAATGACTCATCTCTCAAAGCGGGTGTGGGGAATGGGGACACAAAGATTCCTGAGTATAGGGGGAAATAAGGTGCACACAGAACCATTGGTGGTGATGAGAATGGAGGACCCTGGTATGAGGGGAAAGGAGAGAATGGAAAGCACACAGCTTCTGGTCTGGGAGGGGAGAATGGGGGACATTGACACTGGGGAGAGGGACATGGAGGACACACATCCCTGGCATGAGGGAGGGTGTATGGAGTCCCTGAAACAGGACTGGGAGAAGCTGACACACAGAATGCTTATCAGGAGGAATGGAGGAGCAATGAAGTGTGCAACCCTCTAGTTTATTTTCAGTTTAAACTGAGTGAAATGTGTAGTGTATAAATACAAAGCTGATTTGGGGAAGGTAAGTGGTATGCTGGAATACTTCAGAAGACTGGGGTTCAAACCTGACATAGCCAATAACAAAAGCTAAGTCATTTCTTGATTCTCAGGATGGTCATGTAAGAACTTCTAAGTTATTGAAATAATTGATTACAGTAATAGGTCACTCTTCAATAATGCAAATCTGAAAATCAGTCAGATTGCTCTTTGGGATGAAAGTATATGTTCCTTCTGACATGGCGCTTGTACGTTGGCAGGCCCTACGGGCATATGGATCACCTATTGAGCTATTAACCTGTTGAGCTGTTTACATTTATTTTTTGCAAATGTCTGGAAAGATAGACCCTATTGACTGGAAGATTGGTATCCAATCAGAGTATTGATTGGCTTGGTGTTTCTCTGCTCATTCTCTTAGGAGCTACTGCCACTGATCATGCCCAGAATAGTTTGGAGCTCCGACTCTGTTTGACACATTACAGATATATCACCAAAATGGGATAGTTCTTTTCTCTCTCTGTAGTCTCCTGTCTCCCACAAGTACCACTGCTCTGCAGAGCTCATGAGCTCAGCAGGTTGCCCTGCTCCCTCTGCTTCTCCTGATACATCAGAACTTTGGATTGCCACAAATTCCTCAGCTCCCTGTGCCTTGCCTGTGGAGTTCAGGCGTGGTCTCCAGGGCTTTCCTTTTTCCTTGCTCTTCAGAGACTTCATAAAGGACCTGTCAGGCCACACAGATTTTATAAAATATCCATTGTTCTGCCAAATAACTCTTAGAAAATATTTCAGTTTTATCCTGTCGTAGATACATTAACTGGATGGAAAGTTTTAAGTGTTAGTCAAAGAATTTTTCACTGAGAGGGTTCCAAAAATGTGTGACACTTCAGTAAAATGTTTAAAATATCATTTTTAAGCATCAGTAACTTTCAAAATGCTTTGAACAAATGAGGCTATTCCAAAACACTTGGAGAGTAACCTGAAATAATCAAAAATATTTTTCTTGTGCAAAATTAAGGGTAGTGATTCTAGAGTTTTCCTTGGAACCCTGGTTGGAAACATAACTTATGTAGCAGCTGCTGGATGGCTGTGTTCAGGGTCATTTTAAATTATCTATAACTCATAAGCAGTCTGAACAGTTTTCTTTTTACTTCACAGAAAAGAACAGTTGGGTGCCATTCTAAAATGAATCCATTACTAGAAACACATAATTATTAGGTAATATGCTTTGAACACAGCTGCACAGCAAAGAAGGAAAGCCTGGTGTTTTAACTCCAGAAACATTGACCCTCTATGACTGAGCTCAGGGAAATTCTTTAAGAGTTGAAGCGTAGAAAGTTCTCTCTCAAGTGCAGCCAACAGTGAGCAAACTGTTATATTATAACCACTGCTCTCTACTTCAAATCTCTCTTCAGGACCCATCTGAAGAAATCAGCCTACTAATGATGGCTAGGTAAAATTTAAGTACAATGATATGAGTGGTGCAGCTCCCCTTCTAAATGTAGTAGGAGAGCGCCCACATTCTCCCTCTTCCGATCTTGTGGGAGCTCTTCACCTTGTTAGCTGGAGAAGGTGAGGACTTTGTATCTAGCTGAAGAGTTTCTTGGGTTCCAACCCTTTCTATGCGTAGGTGAATCAGTAACATAACCTATCAGATGAAAAGATGTCTTAGCCCAGGAGTCCCATGTCCCCCTCTTCTAAAGAAAGATGATCCTCCACTAGCTGCCCAACTCCTTCAAAGGAAAAGATGCAGAAATATATGCCCTATAATCCTGTAAAATTCAGGGAAATGCATAGAATATTTCAAAATGTTACAGGGCAAAAATCCCCTATTTTTGCCTATTTTTAATCAATACAGATTCTCCATCTTGGTCATTTCTAAATGGTGCACTTATAGAAATGAGGGTGACTATAACACACACATACATGTGTGTGCTGTGCGCGCACACATACTTTATTGTGGATCATGCTTAAGGACATTAATTCCATTCTGATACATTTTTTTAAATATGTTGGTACTCATATTTTATGGTTATAGGCATGAAAAAAAGGTAATTAAAAATTAAAAGAAATAAACAATTTCATTTTCTTCTAATAGTTTTTGGAAATTTTCTGGATTTTGAATGAATAAACAAAAAATAGTTTTTGGTGGATTTCAAAACCCAAACATTTTCAAAGCTTTATTTTCTAAGAATTTTTCACAAAACTTTTAATTTTCAAAAAAAGTCCACACTTCAAAAAAATATTTCCACAAAAACTATTGACCAGCTTTAATACTGATATTTTGTCCCCATTATTTTCTCCTGGCTTCACACTGTCATCAGACATGATGGAATATCTCATCACCACATAAAGTGAACAACTGTGATGGCAGTCAACAAAATTGGTGAACTTCCCCATCCTAATTTGATATACTTTGAACATTAGTTTAGGGACAAGATAAGAGATAGTTGGCATTAACTTAAACTATTTTATAATATTTAAAAAGGCAAACATATATCAAAAAGTGTCTGGTTATATTCTTTCTACACGCTCTTCATATGTCACTTAGACTATAAGGTTTGAGGCAGGGACTACATCTTTTTATGTGTTTTTACAACACATAGCAAGTGGGGCCCTAATTCTGTGTGAGGTCTCTGGGCTACTATAATATAAGCCTTAGATAATGTAATTAGATAAATAGTTAATGACTTTGATTTAATTACAACATATTTTCTTCAAGTATAGCTATGCACAAGTTTGAAGAGAGTTAACTATTTGAGCAGTCTTAAAGGGTAACAAGCGCTTATTAAGCATGAAGGATAAAGAGAAACATAAGATGCTAATTTTAATCTGTAATTTTTAACATCCTGTAGCTCAAAAATGTAAGGTTTTTTTTTCCAATTTAGCTAATAATAATGGACTCTTCTTTGACTTCAGAGTAAACCTAGCAAATCTTAGGTCATACTAACTTTACTAGCCAAAGTTATTGGGGATGTGGATGTGAGCTAAAATAAGTTTTATAATATACCCTAGTTTTAAACTTAAATATACAACCTTAAATGCCACTTGTCCATAATACAACATGCTGAAGCTGATAATGGCAGGAAATAGTTACAAACAAAGACTGATACCTGTTAACTTCAATATCCAGTTTAAAACAACTTAAAAAAAGTCAATGCAAGAGGCTGAAGATGAGAGAGAATTAGTGACTTGAAGGATTGTAATAAGAAACTAGAGAGCAACACTCTGGACTACTTAGGAATATAAAATATCAAGGAGATAAATTCAAGAACCTTGAACAAGTCAATAAGAAATAATGTAGAGATTATAGGCCTCTACATGAATCCGTGAAAGGCAAAGAGGAGTTGGAATTTGTAAAGGACATAGATATATTTCAAGCTTTCTATAGCCTATCTAGGGTATTAGAGAAAAGCAAAGCACAGTACACAAGAATTAACAGTTAAATTCTCACTAAATTACATAATATTTTTACAGTGAAAATGCAAAAATGAAAAGTCATTGGATGGACACAAAAATAAATGAAAATAAAAATGACTTGAAATTTATATTGAATTCTTTGTTGAACTTACTATATAAAGTTTGAATATTTCATACTGTGAGGAAAGGTATTCTGGCAAAAAGTTATTGAAAAGTTTGAAATTAAGTAAATGAGCACTTTATAGTTCTTTCACTTTTTACCTCACCTAAAAACACAATCAATCAATAATTACATACTAAATGAAACTTAACTCTCCCTTCTCAGCAATATTCTGCTTTTCATGTTTTCATTATAACAATTCCCTCTGTTCCTCTCTTAATCATTATTGAGCAAATTCTTGATAATGCCCGATGTACAGTCTTTATTTGCGTGCTTAGATTTTGAAATTTTCATTACTAGTATGATCACACTGCACCTTTAAGAAAGGGATGGGCAGTGGGGAGGGGGGAATTTGGCTAGCTGGCTGAATGAAGGAAACTGTGCTTTTGGCTGGGGAGGGGAGAGAGAGAGGTTCCATTCTGCAATAATTTTATGAGGGATGACACTGACTGATCCATTGGAATCTGGATGGGTGGAAGGGTTTAAAGAGGGCAGCCCATGTGGTGAAGCCCCCTTTTACATGGAACAGACTGAGGCAGTATCACCCTCCCTCCCCTTAAGGTGATGAAATACCAGGTTTGGTCAAGACCTGCTCTGGGAGTTTTTTTAGGATTGCTGGGAAGGAATTTTTCTCTTACCACCAGATTGACCTAGGTGGAGTTGGGTTTTTTTTGCCTTTCCCGCAGCAGGTTCAGGGAGGGCTATGTGTTGCAACTCATTATATAAGTGTGGGGAATGTCCAGTGCAGGTACTCCTATAGAGAAGGGATACAGTGATTGGATAAAAACGGCCTGGTAAAGGACTTAAAAGGAAATGTTGATTAAAGAAACAGAATGGGGGGGGGAGCTTCGGGAACTCCTATGATTGGTAGGGATCCAACCCCTCTTTCTTATAGCTCACTTTAATGGGATGGTAAAGTCCCAGGAATGGGTTGGCTGGGAGACTTGAATAGAAAAAGAGGGGGGTGAGGGCTTGTGGAAGCCCCCTGAGAAGTTATTGAATGAACATGGGTTTACTTGCACTGTGCACTTTTATCTGTTGGGTAGTCCAAGACATCTTATAATAAAGTTGTGGCCTGATTAAAAGCATATGTAATGTCTCCTGTCCTTCTTTTGGTATAACCGGACAAATAACTTGATGGAACACTCATACAAAATTTGCATGCATATTTGATGCATGAATGATGCTTTCTATTTTTTAAAAATTTGTTTGGAAAATGTTTCTTTTTAATGTTATTTCTGATGCTGTTATGTGTATGTGCAGTAGAGTTGTTATTAATACAAATGCAAGTCATTTTACAAATGAGCAAATAATAATTTTCTTATTGATAAAATTCTGTTGGCACATGATGCAGTTGACACAGGCCTCTTTCTTTGTGTTTATCTACTGTTTAATAGTTTGCCCACAAGCACTGGTAAGGAAGAGAGCAGGAATTCCTTGTGTATCCTGTATCATAGGATCAAGTTTCCATTATCTTACCTCGGTAAAGAACTCCTATAAAACAAGTTTGTGTTTTCTGAAGTACTTCTAGAGCCTCTACTGCTTTCAGAAATGTGTAGTCTGTTCTTAGGTTGAATGTTTTCCTTTCTTCTGGATATCCTATGTTATCCCTCATTCACTAACTTCTTCCTCTCTCTTTCTCTTCTTGCTGTCTGTCTTTTCTTACAACACTTTTTAGAAATGTTAAATATACAGTAACTCCTTGCTTAATGTTGTAGTTATGTTCCTGAAAAGTGTGACTTTAAGCGAAATGATGTTAAGCAGATCCAATTTCCCTTAAGAATTAATGTAAATGGAAGGGTTAGGTTCCAGGAAATTTTTTTCACCTGACAAAAGACTATAGTTTGTTTATATATATATATACACACATGAAGAGCCAGCTCAGTGGGAAGAACAAGATCCATGCCATCAACAGATACGCCCTGCCGGTCATCAGATACCCTGCCGGTATAGTGAGCTGGCCAAAGGAGGACATGGAGGCTGCCGATAACCCCGAAGCTTCCTCACAATGCACGGAGGTTTCCACCCCAAGTCCAACACCCAGAGACTGTATACCAGCCAGAAAGAAGGCGGGCGGGGCTTGGTGAGCGTCAAGGCCACTGTCCTGGATGAAACCGGAACATCCAGGAGTACATCAGTAAGATGGCCCCAAGATGACTGCTGGAGAGAATGCCTGAGGCGAGCAGACATGGGAGGAAGACCAAGCAGAAGAAGTGCATGGCAAGACAAGACCCTTCCATGGGATGTACCATCGACCAGATAGCTGAGGTGGCTGACATCTGCGAAATCCACCCAGTGGCGGAAGGGCTGGACCTAAAGACAGCAGCTGAGGCACTGATCATGGAGGCGCAGGAACAGGCAGCTGAGCACCAAGATCCATTGAGGCAGGGTCTACCACACTATAAAAAAGGAAGGACCAAGGGCAGACTGTGGCAGAGAGGCCTCCGAGACAGTCCAACAACATTAGTGGCAGGATGTAAGATGCAGGCAGGAACACATACATGAACGGCACCAACCAAGTGGCGGCATTGTGTAACGGAACATCTGCACAGCGTATGGCTAGACCCTCCAAGACAGATGGGAGATTCCGCAGAAGGTTGTGGAGAATAGCAGGGCTAGTTCTGTGGGACTTCCAGATCCAGACGGAAGGCAGGTACTCGGGCCATCAACCAGAGCATCAGGTAATAGACAAGGAGCAGAAGACAGGCGGTGTGTGATAGATATTAGAGTGCAAGTGGACAGCAACATCAGGAGAAGGAATATGAGAAGCTGGAAGAAGATACCAGGGCCTGAAAGAGGAACTAGAGAAGATGTGGAAAGTGAGGCAAAGTGGTCCGTGGTGGTAGGCAGCACTCAGGGAGTGACTCCCCTCCTAAGCTGGGTGAGTGGCTCCAACAGATCCCAGGAACAACATCAGAGCTCTCTGTCCAGAAGAGTGCAGTGCTAGGAACAGCTAAGATATTGCGCAGAACCCTCAAACTCCCAGGCCTCTGGTAGAGGACCCGAGGTTGAGGAAGACACATACCACCCATAGGGGTGAGAAGGGAATTTTTTTAATATATACATATATAATACACACAGTTTAATTTTTAACAAACAATTTAATATGGTACACAGCAATGATGATTGTGAAGCTTGGTTGAGGTGGTGAAGTCAGAGGGTGGGATATTTCCTAGGGAATGCCTTAATGCTAAGTGATGAACTAGTACTCGGCTGAGCCCTCAACATTGCTGTTAATATAGCCTCACACTCTACAAGGCAGCACAAATGGAGGGAGGGGAGACAGCATGGCAGATAGAGAGACACACCCTGTGTGAGAGAGAGATGTGCTTTTCTCCTTTAAGTACACTGACCCCACCCTAAGTACATTGCCTTTTTAAGTAGATCAGCAAGTTGAGCTAGCAGCTGCTGCTAGCAATCTCCCTCAGTCTGGAGCCCTGTCGTGACCCCCCCCCGCTCTATGGAAATGGGGTATGGGGTAAGTGGGGGGCAGGAGCAGGGGGGAGGGAGACACGCTGACATTAACCCCCTATTCTCCCCACCCCCGCACAGCAAGCAGGAGGCTCCTGGGAGCAGCTCCAAGGCAGAGGGCAGGAGCAGCACATGGCAGTGGGGGGATGGACAGCTGAACTGCCAGCAATTTGTAGCCTGTTGGAAACTTAGGGGAGCAGGGAGCTGATGCGGGGGCTGCTGGTCCACCCTGATTCCAAGCCCCCACCAGCTCGTTCCAACAGGCTGCTCTCTCTGCAAGCAGTGGACAAAGCAGGCAGCTGCTAAGCAACATTATAAGGGAGCATTGCACAACTTTAAATGAGCATGT
The DNA here is from genome assembly GCF_003597395.2 of Chelonoidis abingdonii. Classification (NCBI taxonomy): domain Eukaryota; kingdom Metazoa; phylum Chordata; order Testudines; family Testudinidae; genus Chelonoidis; species Chelonoidis abingdonii. The sequence goes on from NC_133769.1 coordinate 89,618,814, forward strand.
TCTCTAATTGATCAGCAACATAACTATGAAACGTTAACCAGGACGACTTTAAGTGAGGAGTTACTGTATAATGTTATGGCAGGAGGCACCAGATGGTGCTGTTACACATTTTCTTAAGTTATTTTTCTTAGCATGTGAGCAAGTCTCTAGTATTTGAAGAATGCTGAATTGTTTGTTTTGTTCAGTATTCATTGGAGAGCAGCTGTGATTGATAGCAGAGTATGCCTTCTGCTTTATTCATTATATTTTAAGACAATTAGTGGAACAGAGAAACTTCCTGCAAACAGTCTACTGGTTTGTGAGTTGAAATTTCTGGAAGAAAGGGATTACCTGCATGCTCTCTATGATTGTCTCTGTTCCAGGACTGGTATATAAATGTAAATAAAGCAAATTATACTTAGAATCCACTAGACTCTGGGTACTGATTTCTCCTCCACTAGGAAGATGATTTACAAAGCCCGAGAATTCTACTACTGCTTGACAAAGACTGTTGTCCGAAACAGGGCACTAGTGTCAGAAGAAGGGACAATAATATGAGTGGGAGAAACTACTTCCTCTCTCTTTTGTATTATATACTTCCATAATACTCAAAAATCACTGCAAAAATGTTGTCTGTCTGGTTCTGAAGATGGACTTTTAGGCTCTCAGGCTGAATCTTACAATGCCCCTACTGCTGAGACTGTTTCTGCATTATCCGGCATGGTCCATGAAAAAGTAATTAATCATTCTCTTCAAGCCCTGGAACTCAGCATCCCCTTTGCTCTGTGTAGGTCCTTAAAATGTTAATTCTATTCTAGCAATTAAAAGTGGTAGCAGTAATAACTCATTATTTTCCTTCGGGTACTGGCTCCTGCCAGGGGACAAGGTCAGAGTGCAGGGGCTTCACTTCCTGGCAGGAGCACTGAACGGGGCTCAGGGGCGCCCATTTTTCCAGGGCCCCACAATTGGCCAAGGCCCCTGGGCACAGGCCCTGTTGGCCCAGTGGCTAATCTGCCACTGCTCTCAGGCCAAATATATTTCTTATATTATATGCTGACGGGGTTAGATAAAGTGTTGTTATGACATCATCACTTGGCCGGGCCAATAAGTAGTGGTAAAAGCAGTTTGCTGTAATTTCATTGTGTGCCTACAGCACATAGGTGCTTCGATTGTGAAGTTAACACAATAAAAATAATAGAAATGACAGATCTGAATATTTCATTGAAGAGCCAAGATTATATATAAAAAAAACTGACTTAAAAGGGGAAAAGGGGCAAAAGAAAAATGCCAACTATTTCTCTCTTCCCTCTCCCGACCCCTGTGCTCACACACTTTGGGGAGTTATTTGCTAATTTAGAGCACAAACAAGCGTTAAAACTTCCTGGCCTAGTGCCTGCTGCTAGAATCAGCCTTCTGTCTGATTCCTAGTTACCATGTCTGAGCCGTATTAGATGAGGGATCTTTTGACTGTTGCACTACAGGAAGAGGTTACACCTAATTCCATAACCAAAACATTAGAAACCAAAAATAAAAAACCCAATAACGAAATGAAAAATAACCCACAGGTAATCTGTACAATTTAACTCACCATCACTGCTTTTTAATATAACACATTCTTTTGTTTAATTCGTCATGAACCATAATGCCAACGAGAAAATGGCCAGTGAGTTTCTAAATTACAGTTCCCAAAAGGCTACAGACGTGAAGTGCAAAGTTTATACTCTCTCATTCCCCTCAGTTATAAGATGCATCTGTTTGTGTCTGTACCTCCATTTAAAGGAGACCTAGGCTGCCAGGAGGGGGACTCAGTGTGGTAGATTTTCATCTGGTTGACTGTACTGTCAGACCTGCATAATGTTACACATTTGGTAGCCCTGTCACGCCTGCCCAAAAAAGTACATCAGTCATGAGAAAAGGAGACATCATGTACAGAATACTCTTTGGCCTAAGGGAAGCTTCACTGGTCTAGGAGCATGGAGACCATGCTTTCTGGTTGACCATCTTCTGGATGCTGTTAATCTTTCTGTGCAGTTCGCATTATTGCTGACCAAGGCCTTACCTGTAACCCAGGAAGCTGGGAACTGTCATGCCCTTACTTCATAAAGGCAAGAGAGGTTGCACAAGGTCACTTCAATTAGAGTTGGGAATAGAACTCTGGTCTCTAATATGAAAGAGCCAAGTCTTACTCAGCCATGCTGCTTTTCAGAATGAATGTCAGATCTGTGTGCCAGGCTAATCCTGGCTGTAATCATTGCTCTAACTACTACATATTGTGCTCTCAGAGCCAGGAATAGAACACAGGAATCCTGATAACTGACACACCACTTCTGTCTCACAAGTAGTTATGTAAGTGGTTGGCAAAGTGTGTGTCATGTCCTCCACTAGGGTCCATTCCTTATCGAGGATAACAGCCTACTTCTGCTGCCAGTTAATCTTTTAGCTCAAGAGGAAGGGGTCTGTGCCATGGATGAGTTTAAACTGTGTTGACCACCCATCAGGAAAAACTAATTTGTGATCATGTATTCAAGTCTACGTCATGCATCTGCAAAAAGGGGCAGAATTAAGGCTGCACAAGTAACCTTAATCTAACATTGACTAACTATTGGGTGTACTTGACTTTTCACTTTATTGTTCTTGTAATATACGGGTTTTTTTTTAATATATATTTATCCACAGGACCACGTCTCAAAATACAATAACACATGCTAACTTTTAAATTAGTACAAAGTACTAAATTTTAAATTAATTTATAGTATTGTAGAAGTTACTTTTAATATCACGTTAATATGTTTATTGTTTTGTATTTTGGTTAACAGGAGATGTCTCTATCAGAATAAAGTGTGACACTTGATTATAGAATGTTTGCAGGAGACTGAGCGCAATGTGTGGGAGATTTTGACTGTGTGTCCACAAAGTGAAAGATTCTGTGTAAGCTCCAAAAATTCAGGGCTTGATTTAGTAAAGTTACCTTTCAAGCAAGCAAAACTCATTCTTGAGGTGTAATATTAACACTTACTGAGGGTAGGTTGCCGTTCAACATTGCTAATGAGGTACAAAGAATACAACGTGGTTGCTATTTAATTTACGTTTAATAAGAGGTTTAGTGGCTCTCTATTACAGCTCCCACACCTGATTCAACACCTTCTTTTGCATGAATAGCCAGATTGAACTACCCCATTATTTACTGAGGAAGTGTGTTCCAACTAAATCAGGCTTGAGGAATGCTGGCAAAGGTAGAGACTGTGTGTGTGTGTGTGTGTGTGTGTGTGTGTGTGTGTTTTGTGTGGGTTGTGGGTGGTGTTGTGTAAGAAGTGTCCCCTGCTGGTTTCCTGTAAATAAATAATGGGCTTCATTGACCAGCCCCTTCTGCCAGCAGTAAACTCCTACACTTTTTTAGAATCCAAAGTGTTTGGTTGTATGCAAACTACTTGCTAATAAGCAGATTGTCTCATTACATTTGCAATCACTTTCTTGGGGAGAAGTAGAATATTAATTTTATTTGTTCACTCTTTTTAAGCTCAAAAGTCCTTTTAAAGGTAAAGAGTCTTCTAATCATCCTTTTTATACAATATATTTCCTGTCACAGAGTACAACTTACATATTTCAAGATTATTCCAGGGCACGATTATTTTTCCATTTAAAATACTAACAGAACTTAACAAACAAACAACAGATCTATTCATTCAGTTACATCGCTCGCTCGTGTGGACAGGGTTTAAGTTTCTTGTTTCATAATACCTCCTTATTTAGGTTGTGGATGAAACCCTGGCTCATTGGAAGTCAATAGGCAAAGCTCTCATTTACTTCAACAGGGTCAGGATTTCACCCAGGATTTTAAAGCCTAAAAGTATATCTAGCTGATTAGAGGCTCTCAAGCCTCTCAACAAATACTTTGCAATTATTTAGCACCTTTCCTCTAATGAAGGATATGGAAAAACTTTAGAGAGTCCAGAGGAGATCAAAAAATGATAAAAAGTTTGGAAAAACTGACTTACAAGGAAAAAAAACTGGGTATGTTTAGTCTTGAGAAAAGAAGGCTGAGGGGGCAACCTATTAAGTCTTCAAATATATTAAGAATTGTTATAAAGAGAATGGTGATCAATTCTCCATGTCCACTGCAGGTAGGACAGGAAGTAATGAGCTTAATTCTGCAGCAAGGGAGATTTGGTTAGATACTGTATTGGGAAAAACATTTTAACTTTAAGGATATGCAATAAGTTACCAAGGGAGGTGAGAGAATCCTCGTCATGTGGGGTTTTAAGAACAGGTTGGACAAACATCCAGCATGCCTCAGCATTGGGGGAGGGACTAGATCAGTGGTTCTCAAACCAGGGCCACCGTTTGTTCTGGGAAAGCCCCTGGTGGACTGGGCCAGTTTGTTTAGCTGCCGCATCCGCAGGTTCAGCTGATCACGGCTCCCACTGGCCACAGTTCGCTACTCCAGGCCAATGGGGGCTGCAGGAAGGGTGGCCAACAAGTCCTTCGGCCCGCACCACTTCCTGCAGCCCCCATTGGCCTGGAGTGGTGAACTGTGGCCAGTGGAAGCCGCAATCGGCCAAACCTGTGGATGCGGCAGGTAAACAAACCGGCTCGGCCCACCAGGGACTTTCCCTGAACAAGTGGTGGCCCTAGTTTGAGAACCACTGGACTAGATGACCTCTCAAAGTCCCTTCCATCCCTACATTTCTATGGTTCTATCAATCCATGTATTATGACCTGCATATCTCACATGTTGATTTGCCACATTTAAGGATGTCAACCCAAATTCTTACTGATAAAACATTTATGCCACATCTGCATGTATTATATAAAATAGAAACATGATATTCACTTTTTAGGCATCGTCAAATAATTATTTTTAAGCGGGTTACTGCAACGGGAAGATATTTGCAGGCAAACTTTGCTCTAAATTGAGGGTGGTCGCTATTTGAGTTCGAAGATGACCATGACATCACTGGTTGATTTGGTTTCTGTGAATACGTGAGTGACTGATCAGGCCTCTATGAGCTTTGAACCGTCTGTGGCAGACTGAACAAGAGATGCTACTATGGGTTACTTGATAAACAATGGAAATACTGCTGTTGTAAGATTTATTCTGCTGGCATTTCTGCTCTTTCTCAGCTGTTTTCCTTTGTTCATAGCTGTAGCTCCAGTATGGATGAGGCTTCACCAGGTAGAATGATCATAGACTCATAGACTTTAAGGTCAGAAGGGCCATGATGTTCTTCTAGTTTGACCTCCTGCACAATGCAGGCTACAGAATCTCACCCACCCACTCCTGTAACAAACCCTTAACCTACATCTGAGCTCAACTTCTGGTTTAAAGACTTCAAGGTGCAGAGAATCCTCCAGCAAGTGACCCGTGACCCATGCTGCAGAGGAAGGTGAAAAACTCCCAGGTCCTCTGCCAATCTGCCCCGGAGGAAAATTCCTTCTCAACCACAAATATGGCGATCAGCTAAACCCTGAGCATATGGGCAAGACTCATCAGCTAGACACTCAGGAAAGAATTGTCTGTAGTAACTCAGATCCCACCCTATCTAGTGTCCTATTGGGCATATTTAGGCATATAGGCCATTGGGCATATTTAGCGCTAATAGTCAAAGATCAATTAATTGCCAAAATTAGGCTACCATTATACCATCCCTTCCATAAACTTATCAAGCTTAGTCTTGAAGCCAAATAAGTCTTTTGCCTCCACTGCCTTCCTTTGAGAGGCTATTCCAGAACTTCACTCCTCTGATGGTTAGAAACATTTGTCTAATTTCAAGTCTAAACTTCCTGATGGCCAGTTTATATCCATTTGTTCTTGTGTCTACATTGGTACCGAGCTTAAATAATTCCTCTCTCTCCCTGGTATTTATCCCTCTGATATATTTATAAAGAGCAATTATATCTCTCCCTCAGTGCTCTTTTGGTTAGTCTAAACAAGCTAAGCTCTTTGAGTCTCCTTTCATAAGACAGGTTTTCCATTCCTCGGCTCATGCTATTAGCCCTTCTCGGTACCTGTTCCAGTTTGAATTCATCCTTCTTAAACATGGGAGACCAGAACTGCACACAGTCCCTGCTCTGCTCTCTGCTGTGCCCTCTGCAGGATGTGGGACCAGTGGGTCTAGAAGGAAATTGGGGGTAGGACGGCATACCTTCCCCAAACTCTTGACTAGACAAAAAGAGGCAACATGTAAAGTAGTAACTAATAACTAATTATCGCTTATCTAGTGTGATGGGGCAAGGCCAGATGGCTACAGTAAAGTACTGAGAAACAGGTATGTTAGCCCCAGGCTAAACAAATCCCTAGTACCCTGGTAACCAAATGGCAGTTGCTCCAGGTTAATCAAGGCACCTGGGGCCAATTAAGATCTTTCTAGAAGGAGCTGACCCAGACTGTGGGTTCCACAAGAGTGGAAGATCACTGAGGTGAGCAAATCCGCCAATAAGCGCAGGACCCACCAAGGTAGAGGAGGAACTTTGTCACAATAGTCAGCATGAATACAGGAAAACTCACGTGTTAAAATGAAGTGTTAAAGCCACTGCTATGTTAAAGTTCATGTCGGATCTTTTAAAAATTATTTTTAGTTTGTTTACTTGATTGTAACAGTAAATGTAGTCTTTACCTAAACTTGGCTTTAAACTCTGCGCATATGCATGTGGGAAGGGAAATACTTTATACTACCTTTTGACAACCTAACATCTGTCCTCCACTTTAACATTGTTGTCTGTTCTCATTTTAGTTAAAATAGACAAAAGTACTAAATGCCAGTTTTGGTTTATAAAACCATTATGTATAACACTCTATTTTCCAAAGCTTGTCAACCTCCTATCTTGATAGGCTTTTTAAATGTTGCATGCCTGTTTTCCTTTTTCCATATTTTTATTGCCATGGATTAAAGTCAGGTTATTTTTATGCTCCCAGAACTCTGATTAGTTAGATTAACAGAAGTGCTTTTGGTATTGATGATACCATTATATACTACACTAAACCCATTAATAAATTAACAGTGCAGTTTGCCTGTTTATAAATGAGCTTTACTGGGGGTTATTTAAAATGAAAAACACCACTGATTGCTTGTAATCTAATCCAGTGAGTTACACAGGTTTTTATGCATGTGAGGGAAAGACAATTAGCACTACCTGAGAGGTTTTTATTTCCCAACTAGATTTTGAATGTAACAGAAAATAGCAACCTGGAATAACTGGTAATGAGCATTGTGTAGAATAACAACTCATATGACCATAAATCTTCACTTTAAATCCTTATTGTCTTCAGAGGTTACAATATGTGCCTATAGGCATAGTTATTCCTTTTTTCTGGTGTCTCTAAAAAGGGTAATAGGTAAGGTTATTTAAAATTTTCATATTTGAAAATTTACTTGCATATTGATGGCTTGTTCTATAAAAACTAGAATTTTCCTGCAACAATACAAGTTGAAATTTAGTTAGACAGCACAATTTCATAACAAAAGCCTGTAAACTGCAAAGTAGTGCAAGTCTTTATTTTTGTCTTTCCTTGTCAGCTTTTTGCATTGTTGATCGATTTGCTGTAGTGCTGCTGTCAGTAGTTTACCAATAGTCTGACGGGATCTCATGACTGGCATTTTGCCTTTTTAAAAACCATCTCCATTGCTACAGTAAAGAATTTGAACCTCTAAATCAGCTGTGGTAGCTGCTAGCCTCTTTTATTGTTATTAATGTGCTAGTAGGAGAGGAATATTGAACAGTGATTAGGAGCCAGTAAATTGCTACTGGAATAAACTTGAAAAGGTCAGTTTCCAGGCAAGATGCCTTTCATATATGTTATCTTTATTTTTCTTCTTATATCATATTCATTATTAATATAGCAACATTTCATTTATATTGACAAATGAGGGTAAAAATGTTACTTTAGTTCATAGTCTAAAAGCAGCAGTAATTATGTGAACGTCACACTGCAGCAAGGTGTGCTGCTACTAAATAAAATTTTAACCTTTTGAATTTGTTGTTCCTGTTAACTTTATATTTTTTTTAAGTATGGGAAGAAATTCCTGAGTATTTTAAAACATGTTTGTAAAGAAATGTGTGATGTTTGTATTCTGTAAACTGTGTATTCAAACTTTAGACCATTTTTAAAGATGCAGATTTAAACTGGTACCAAATAAACTTTATATAAAGCTGAGAAAATTGACATGATGGGATGTGATGGCAGTTTTGAAAAAAACTTTCTTAAGACAATCTTAATGAAATCAGGAAATATTCCTAGAGAGAGAACATTGTCGTACAGGGAATGATGGTGTTGTGGAAAACAGGAGAATATATATATTTGGGGATCTTAAATAAAGCTTTAAACTTTTAATCTGTTATTTAATATTAATTCATTCTTTCAGTCCTTAGTTATTTATAAACAATAAATGGGACTTTGAAGGAGTACTGAATAGCTGACTGCTTTATTTTTCTAATAGGGATCCCTTCCAGGGTGTTGTTATAGACAATGCAAATTCTGGAGGAGTAGGCCAAAAATCAAATATATTTTCACATCTTCCTCTTCCGAATCTTCCTAAGGTAAATTTTCTTTTCAATAATATTAGTCTGTGTATGTGAGAATAGCATAGTTAGATATCTGAGGTATATTTCTACTGATTTTTTCTTATTTTAAGCACTCTTTGCAGATTTTGCATAGATATATCCTTTAATGTCATCACAAATCTATACATTCTATATTAAATAGTACAATTAAAAAAACCCATGTTTTCCTTAGGCCTCTTAATCCTGGTTTTCTTTCCAAGGGAAGAGGAAAAAAATAAATCAAACCCTGGAGTCAACAAGATGCCAGCTAAACATCCCTGTTTAATCACCTGCTTCTAATCTCTTCCCTAACGTTTGTTTACACATTATAAGCTCCTGAGGGAAGAGACATTGTCTATATATGGGTATGTGTTTGTAAAGTATCCACTACATTTTTGGTACTATATTAATAACATTATGGTAAAAGGCAAAGCACAGTATTGCATAACTTGTCCAGTGTTCATAAATCACATGCACATATGTGTACTGTGCTGGTAACTGCTGCTAGCGACTTTTGGCAACAAAATCGCAAAAATGCTGAGCTGTCCGTAGCACTTGATACGACAGACCAAATGCTCATTTGACTTAACCTATGACAATTATTTAATAGCTTACTTTACTTTCCAAAACTTCCCTTATGAGGACATTTCCACCAGAAAAAAGACAAATACACATGTACATACATATATGGTTCCAATACTATGCAATAATTATTTAAAAGGAAATATAAAACCCAAATTAAATATCTCATATATAATTAGATATAAAACATACATTTCTAAAACCAAGAAGCTTTTTCAATTCATGGAAATTCCATGGCTTTCTATAAAAAATACCTTGTACTTTATGAAACTCATCACCCTTTGTTCTATAGTTTCAGTGTCATCTCTGCTAGTACAGTAATGTCTTTTAACTGCCAAAACCTTTAATCCAGCATGGGTTTTCCTTTCCAGAACCTAGCAACATCATGTCTGGATCCATGCGTACATTGCGTAATTTAAAACTTCACTGGTTGTAGGCAACTCAGGTTTCCCCGATAACCCAATTGAAAAAAAATTCTTTTGAACGGCTATCTTCTTTTAGCCACTTCAATAGTGACTGCAGGAATTCTGTCTCACCAAAAGATGGACATCAAGTATATATCCTTATTTTCCCACATCTTCTCCAAGACACCTCATGGTAGCTATGTGAAATCTTTCAATGAAGTGTAGAGTTCCTAAGAATTCTGTAAAGCAATCATAGCGGAGGCATCCTCCAGTTGTAGCTGAAATATTTCAGGCTTGGTTTCCATTGTTATAATGGATACACTCTGATTACAAGCACTTAAGTATTCTATGATATGTATGTATAAGTGCCCAGTTACAAGAATGTGTTCAGATAAGTGAATGAAAAAAATATTCCATATTAGTAAAAGAAAGCTTGCTTCTGAGTTAATCTATTCCGATTCTTTCCATTATTAATTATTTTGGTTAGCGTCTGTATTACAGGTAACATCTTTGGAGTTTTGGATTGTTCAGTCCTCCCATGCCTTTTATTTATATTTTATTTTTTACTTTCTGATGATCGTTTTCAGTAGGCTGGTGCCACCGTAGAATCTTTTAATCTGCAGTTATTAGCTGTTTCTTTAAAAACTAAGAGTTCTATTTAATCCCCTTTTGCTGTAAATGGAATCAGATCCTGAATGAATGAATGAATGCTTTCTAGAGTGAATGTGTGTGTGTGCGCGTCTGTCAAATGCATATAAATATGGAATGCATGAGAGCATGGTGCAGTATAAAGATTTTACTGACATGAGTTTTGGATGGCTGCATGGTTCACTAGTGGTGAATCCGTAATGGAGTTATGCAGGTTAAAGCTGCCATCTTTTTCTCCAGAATCTCACCTTTCTTTCTTCTTCTTCTTTTTTTTTTAAAAGAGCAGTCTCTAACTGTTATATATGTAGATGAAAGCTTGAAAATCTGAACCAAGTATGACTGCTGAGTGATGTCTTCTTATGTCTGCCTGCAGCTTGAAACAATACCATTGAGAAATGAAAAGTGTGTGGGGCCTGTTGGCAATAATGTAGAAGTCAACACTTTTTTTATCTATTTAAAAGTTGATCAAATCACTTATAAAAAGAAAGGGAGGCTGCTATAAAGATCTGTACAATCTGTGGAGAGTAGCCAGAATAAGGGGGCCAGAAGTAGATGGCACTTGGTAGAGCACCATCATTTCTAAATTGACCTTTCAAGCCATAACACCCAGAGGAGAGGAATGGAGCCCAAAGGGGCACCTGAGCCCTAGCAGGGGGGAGTCAATACTTCAGAGCTGGATAGGGCATCCAAACTGTCTCCATTTCAAAATGGCTAGAGTCATGGATCTGCTGTGATGGGGGATGTAAGGCTTGGCAACTACCTTCCTGTCTCTAGCGGCTGCTGCTTCTTCCTTTGTGATAGACTGTTTGAAGACTCAGACAGATATCTCTGCTGCAGCTGCAACCATGAGAGCAAAGCTTACATTGTGATATCACATGACTCTGAGTGCTAGGACCCTAAGCATATGCTGGTTGCATCTCTTTTTTTTAACCCAACCCTGAATATTACTGAGAGGGGCTGAAACTTGAGAAGCCAGCAAAGAATACATGATCACATGTTGAACATCTGCACAAGCTTTTGTGAATAACATCTTATTTTGGCATCTGAAGCAGGGAAACTTGGCTTGTGGGCAAAGCTAGGCAGACTACCATTGTCTTATTTCCCAATTTGACCCTTCCTGTGTGGGATAATTTAGATGTGGACCTTTCCATATGCAAGGGGAGAAGGAAGAAAGCTTATCAAAACAAAAGAGAGGGGCAGGGTTTGAAGCAGACCTGGTCAGAAAATAGGCATTTTTTTAATAGAAAATTAAAATTCAGAAAAATTTCAGCTAAAAACCCTATTTTGATTCAAATATATTGCCATGGTGCCTTCTGGGAGTTGCTGTTTGTGTGCCTCATGCTCTCATTCTTCTCTGTAGGCCTGTCTCTCTGGTTGGACTATATTTACCATGAGGCACCATGTCTTCCATTGCCCATCTTCTCCCTTTGCCAAGTGGGGAGCCTCTGGCCATGGTGGACCTTTGAAGATGTAGTCTCACCAGGAGACTGGCCTATAGACGAGTGGTTGGGGTTGCTGAAGTGGACGATAATGAGCTCTGTGTCATGGCCTCATGATTTGTCTTAACTCACAAAAGCCCTTCTTAGGTACATAGGTTTTGGGGTGTTTGGGTATGGAGAAGTTTGGTTACAGAGAAGCTGGATGAACATGATGCACTTTGCAAGAAAGCTTTCCCAGAGAGAAACCATTCTGCGGGAAGAGTTTGAAGGCAGCCATTGGTGGGGCCAACAGCCTCTGAAGATCAGCTGTGCAGAGGCATTGAGCATCCACATGTGAGAGTCCCAGGATTGTTTGTAACGTGGGAACATCCATGGGTTTAAGTGGACAAGCCCTCCTGCTCATTCTACGTAGTGCAGGTAAAACTGTTTATCCCTTTTCTTTATCTACTTGTAATGGGAAAATTAGGAGGAAAGTTTGTAAGTTGCAGATTGTGAGCTTTTTCTGCCCCGCAAGGTGGTTTTCCCAATATCAGGGTGAGTCTGGCTCTAAGTGGTTGAATTTTCTTTCTTTTATCTTTTATGCCCCTGTGAAGTTTTTCTATAAAGTAGGTGGGTGGGAATTGTGTTTCCAAGTTATACTGTGCTTTTGGCATCATCTCCTTCTTTTTTATTTACTGGAATTTATCATGAAACAATATTAAATAAATACTCTAGAGATGATAATAGACCTACACACTTCATATCGGAGAAGCTATTAGACATCTCCCCTGAAGAATATTGACAGACAACACAATCATTCTTAATCCTTTTATTTTCATAATGTAAGAGAATGGGGAAGAAATATTGATGACTGTGTTAGCTTCTACAATATTTTTAATAAAGAACTGTCTGTAGTCACATGCTTATCACAAAATTAAATATGAAGTCCTTTAAGCAACCATTTGTGTTTTAGAGCTAATGATGATTCCTAAGGGCCAGAACAGCTGAGCCATATTGGATTTAGACAATAGAATTCAATCCTTAAACAAACATCTCCCAATCAGGAAAGGTGATGTGTGCTACATTGTGGCTCTAGGGTCAGTTCTGTGGAGGTTGAGATGGCTTGCTCTTCTCATAGACATGTCTTTACTAGCTAGTGTACCTTTGATAGAGAGGGAGGGGACAAACCTGTAGCGACTAATGAAGCTAGAATAGGGGGGATGAGTCTGCATGAGTAACTGTGGTAGTAAGGGTGGTGGGTGGTTGTTGGTATTGTAGGTTACAGTGTTTGGAGACCTTGTGTTCCTGAAGAGAGAATTTCAACTTATGTCCCCTTCAGATTTGATGTCTCCTATATGACACTCTATTGAACAGTCAAAATTATATTTTTTCCTCAGACTGTGGAAAATGTCAAAATTACCGCTGAGCCTCTTTTGGGATATTTAACTAGAAATGGTGTTTAACTGATTTGAAATAACCTCTGAATAGAGCTGGTTAAAAATTCAAATACATTTATTTGAAAAGTTTTTCAAAATTTGGAAGTTGTTTTCATTTTAAAGTATTTCAAATAGATTCGTTTTTCTTTTTCTTTTTCTTTTTTCCTTTTTTTTTTTTTGGTAAATTTTAAAAAAGCCTGATTTGGGAGGAAAAAATAATCAAAAGCATTACCAAAATGATTACCCAGTAATTGGTAAATGAAACATTTTGATAACCATTTTCAGTAACATTTCTGATCAATTTTAAATAAAATAAGAAAAACCACACTTTTTGGTTTTTTATATCATATATTTGAAAAAAAAATATTTTGACCCAAAAAATCCTATTTATTAGAAAAAATTCTACTTCTACCTTTCATTAAAGAGACTGGGTGAGAATTCAGTCTCTAGAAATAGAGTAAAAACATTTATTATTTGAATTCTTAGCATCCTCCCAATCTGTTCCTGTTGATACCTCAGTATTGTGGGTTTCCATCTTCTCCTCTACACCCAAGCTTGTGACTTCCTGTGTAGCTAGGTATTTTCCTTTATATTAGCCAACTGCTGCCCTTGCATGCATGTGTGGGGTTATCAGATGGAGCACTACACCAAGGTTTTAAAACTTTAATGTTGTCATACAAATTGAGGGCAAAGTAGTTTAGAGATATTAACCTACCTAAAACCATTCTCACCCACCATTGCTTTTTTGGTACAATCGCGAACAGTATACATTCTCTGTAGTCTAGTTTGGCATGTCACAGTCATTTAGCTGCTCCCACTGCCTGTGAGCAGAGGAGAACGGGGACAAACAGTTCAAACTTGGGTGCCTAAAGTGAGACATTTAACTAAGAGTCAATAGAAGCTGTGGGTGCTCAGCATCTCTAAAAATCTTTCATTTAGGTACCTTAATTTGGATTTAAGTTCCTGACTTTAGTCACTCAAGTCTGAAATTCTAGGCATTGGTACTTATATGGCTATTTACATATGGAAGAGAGAAGAGGAATTTGTTTAAATCTGAGTCATGTTACCCTTCTTTGGATATTCATTCTAGAAGTTGCTGTTATATTGCAGATACTTTCTAGGAGTCTGTGTAACGGGGGATCTTACACTGGACATGCAGTATCTCTCAAGATACCTTGTCCTGTGTGTTTCTTTAATGCCAGCTGTCTGATTGACAGTGCACAAAGTAAGACTGACCAATATCTTGTTAATGCCATACCTTTCATAGTTGCTGCTTGATTTTAAGCGCTTACCAAGACAATAAAGGTGGAGAAGATTATTTTCTTTATGAATGTGTGGGAACCTGTGTGATTTTTTTTTTTCCCCTCCCAAATTCCAGCAAGGCGAATTCAGCATATTTTCCTACTGAGGTAATTACATTAAGCGCTATGCAGTTTATTCTGGAGGATCTTGTGGATGAGTTTTAACAAAAGATATATGTTTTTTTTTCTACTATTAATGGGCATGAAAGGTCCCAGGGAACTTTTAGTTAGGATACAAGTTTGCTCGTATGCTTTTAACCAGTTTTTCTTTTTCTTCATTATTGATCGTGTTGTCTGCTGATTTACTGCACCCTACTCTCTGCCCCCAAATTGGAAGTGTCTGCTTCGTATTTTTGTTGTAGCGTGTTTTATAATTTCTGAAGCTCTTTAGAATCCTTCAAGATAAAAAGCATTATTTATATATAGAATCTATTATTATTTTGCATTCTGTGTAGTATTACCACAGATAAATCTACCATGCTCCTGTCCTCCATGCATTATTCAGAACCTATTATATTGTAAGTCTTGTACTATGTCTTTCTAAATTGTATTATCCTTATTTCATACTATCACCTACCATGAATTTTTACTGTATTTGTGGATATGTGTAATGCCTTGAATCTCTCTCAAAAGATTTCAGTAAACATAATGGGGAAAAAATGTTGACTTCTGATCCCTGGCCTGCTGATCCTCTGAACCAAGGTGCCAGTTAGCATTCTTAATTTGTTACACAAACAATTGATTTGTCTTTAAATTTTGGTATAGTTCCAGTTCCATTAAATTAGACTGGATATGTGCTCAATTAAAAGCTGCATTGGATTTTGGAGTACGTGCCTTCCAATAGTTAATGTACCATTTCTGGCTAAAGTGCTCAAAAGTCTTGTATCCAAACATTTGTCTATATTCTATTCTATATAGATTTGTATACTGTGCTTAGCACCCTAACATTTGAGTGTCTCATCACCACTTGACTGAGTGATATGCCTCTAAGTGTGTTAAGTATGTCTCTTGATGATGTTGTAATATAAAAAACAGTTCTGGTTAATTCTGTATAAAGAGATTATCTGTTTCTTGATGGTGATGATACCAACTTTGATATGTCCAGGAAGGCATTTCTTCTGCATTTAATGTAGCCACTCAGAAACATTTGAATTGTTCTGTTTCCTAGGACTACACTTCCTGAGTCTAGAACATATTTATGGGTATGTTTACACTGCAACTAGACAAACCTCAGCTGGTCTGTGCCAGTCGACTTGGGCTCGCAGGCTTTGGGCTGTGGGGCTGTTTCACTGCAGTGTAGACTTCTGGACTTGGGCTGGAGCCCAGGCTCTGGGACCTTCCCACCTCGCTAACCCTTTAAATCAAACTGAGCTCAGCTCTCTTGTTCCAGTCCAGGTGCTCCTTGTTTGGGCCAGTTAAGAGGATGAGGCAGCACCTGGGACCTATAAGGGTACATGTACACCGCAATTAGACACCCATGCCTGACCATCCCAGCTGACTCTGGCTCACAGGGCTGAAGCTAGGGGGCTGATTAATTGTGGTGTAGACATTCACACTTGGGCTTCAGCCTGAGCTCTGGGTCCCTCCCACCTCTCAGGGTCCTAGAGTCTGGGCCCGAGCCTGAAAATCTACACTGCAATTAAACATACCTTTTGCCCGAACCTGTGAACCTGAGTCAGCTGGCACGGGCCAGCTGCGGGTTTTTCATTGCAGTGTAGACATATCCTAAGAGGCCTGGTGAGGGAAAAGAAGAGGCAGAGCAGAATGGTTAGGTCAGGAAAAGAGGAAGATGAGAGCTGCCCAAGCGAGTGAGAGAGAAGGTGGTTCCTGGGAAACGGCTTAAGGCAGGAGAACAGCAAGAAGGATTGCTGGCTAGTATCCCCAAGCCAGAGGACCAAGGCTAGAGGGGGCTGAAAGCAGGAGGAACAGCAGAGGGAGATGCCTGCTCGCTCTAAGCCAGACTGCTGGAGCTAAGGGCCAGAGTGTGCTTAAGGAAGGGGGAACAGCAAGAGGAGCTTATCCACTTACATCTCCTTGCTGCAGAGTTGGACTCCAGAGAAACCACGAGAGGGCTGCAGCAGTGAGGAATGCTCCTCTGTCAAGGATGCTCTCAGTAGAGTGGCTGTGGGAGTTTCCAATGGGAAGAGCAGGTGCAGCACCCTAGAAGAAAAGGCTGGGGTGGCTGTCCTGGCAGATTCCAGCTTTGGTAAGACTGAAGCTGGGTTTTAAAGACTACTTGCACTGGGACTGTGTCATATGAAATATGTCCTGGGACTTTTGGTTATGGCTTTTTGCACTATGTTTTTTTAATAAATGATGATTATAGACTAGATAATAAGCTCTTTTGCAGTTACTGGGGACTCAAAAGGAAAACTGAGATGAGAGGCCACTTGCAGGGCTGCCCTGAGACGACAGTGGGGCCTGGGAGGAGACCATGCGTTTACATTTTGTTTTTTGTTTTTACTAAAAATTTTTTAGCTTTAGTGCCTAATGAACATTTATGAGAGGGGGTGGCTTTGTTAAAGGCTCAACATGCTTGCCCATTCAATTAAGGTATGATAATTCATAATACACATCTCTGTTACCCTCAAAAAATTCTGTTAAAACTAGGGAAGACCAGATTCAACACTGATGTACTTAAAGTAAAAAGACAAGCAGACAAAAACTTTTATGGCTTCTTTATACACCATCAAGAAACAATAACAGGTATAAATCCAATTACCAAAAAAAAAAAATCTGTCCCCAAGTCACCTTTGGGAAATTTAACTGACATTCCATTACACAAAGTGACTGCTAGAACTTACTCAGCAGCTGGTTCCACTGGAAGCATATTTACTTTGCCAACTGCTTTGTGTATGTTACAATAATGCACTTGTGGAAATTTCTGGAAGCACAGCCACTCTTCCTGTATATATTGTTCTATAATGATTTATGAAAGTATTGTGACTCCTTGAAGTTGTCGATTTGGGTTAGTTAACTAGAAATGAATACTGGTGTAGAAATGAAAGAGAGGATTTGCACTGACTTTATCTTATGCTGCTGCAACTTTAGAGTGAAACGTTGTTTGAATTATTTGGTTCCAAATTGGTAAGTGGAATCTTGATCTCCTCTTTATTTCTTTGTTTAATTATATTTAGATTAAATTCAAAACAATCAGCTGATCTTAACAGCAGGTCAGTATTTACTGTTCATTTGGTAAATTCCTCAGAACACAAAGTTTTCTAATTTTCTGTATCTTAATACCTAGTAAACGGGAATTTAGTCATATTAATCTGACTTCACTTAAATAAAAACGTTAATATTTGTCTACTCACTTCTTAGCTAAGAAATGCAAAAATGTCACGTACCTTTGAAGAGCTGGCTTACATATGTATGTTTAGTTGTCTGTTTATCTTGAATATTTCTGTAGTGATAATGGAGCCTACCCCTGCACGCCCTTCTCCCTGGGAAAGGTTAGTGCTCAGCACCTCTGAAAAATCAGACTGTTTAGTTAGGTCTTTTGTATGGCCTGGGAGGAGAGAAACTGCTGATTCTACTGTAGGTTGGGGAGCTTATCCCCAGGGCACTGCCTAGCTTGGGAGTTGTAGAAGACACTGCTTTGAGTGTACATCTTATAAGAGACAGGCTTGTAAATCTTGTAAGGACAGACACCACATCTTATAAAATATAGTTTTTGTAAATTCTGTGCTTGCTCATTGCAGATCTCATAAGATACGCACTCAAGGTGGTCTCTGCTTTAGCTCCTGGACTTTGAAAGCTTGTGTACTGGCCTATAAGAAAATCACTATATTTTTGCTAGTTTTGGGTCAGAAAATAATGCAATTGCTTTCACCTGTATGGAAGAGTACATTATGGGGCACTGGATTCCCTTCCCCTCCCCCAGTTAATTTAGTTTTGGGATACAGAGCTTTTCAGGCGTGAGTCAATTGTTCAAATATATTATACTGTATAATTTTCTGGGCATCTATTATTTTTATTATTTTTTGTATTACAGTAGTGACAAGAGGTCCCAACCAAGATCAGAGCCTAATTGTGCTTGGCACCGTCCAGTCACATAGTGAAAGACAATCCTTGCCCCCAAAGAACTTGCTGTCTAAATAGACAATACAGACAAAAGGTGGAAGTAGAAAAAGGCACAGAGAAGTAAAGTGACTTGCCCAAGGAGACACAGCAGGGCAATGGCAAAGCGAGGAATAGCACTAAGGTCTCCATATGGGCTTCCAGTCCAGTGCCTCATCCACTAAACCTCATTCCCTCCCCCGACAGCTTTTTGCCTGGACGTTAATTTACTATTGTTTAAATCTGATTAAAGAAAATAAGTCTGACCCTGGTGATCAGTCAACATCCAGGGAAATATGGTGGTCTTAGGGTTGCCAGGCATCCGGTTTTGGACCGGAACACCCAGTCAAAAAGGAACCCTGCTGGCCCCAGGCCATTAAAAGTCCAGACAGCAGCGCAGTGGGACTAAGGCAGGCTCCCTGCCTGCCCTGGAAGCTTCTGGAAGTGGCCGGCATATCCGTGCTGCCCTTCGGTGCAGGGGTGGCCAGGGAAGCTCCGCACACTGCTGCCACCTTGAGCGCCGGTTGCGCAGCTCCCATTGGCTGGGAATCATGGTCATGGGAGCCGTGGGGGCAGTGCCTGCAGGTGCAGGCAGCACGCACCATGCAGAGCCGCCTGACTGCTCATCCACCTAGGCGGCGGACATGCTGGCCGCTTCCAAGAGCAGTATGTAGCCAGGGCAGGCTGGGAGCCTGTCTTAGCCCCACTGCACCACCAACCGGGAGATGCCTGAGGTAAGTGTCGCCTGGCTGGAGCCTGCACCCCAAACCCACTGCTCCATGTCAGAACCCCCTCCTCACTCTAACTCCCTCCCAGACCCCACACCTTGCACCCCCACTCACACCTCAACCCTCTTCCCTAGGTTGGAACCGCACTCTAACTCTCTCCCAGACTCTGCACACCCACCTGCATCCCAACCCCCTGCCCCAGGGTGGAACCCCTGCCATATCCAAACTCCCTCCCGGCACCAGCATCCCACAGGCCCTCCCGCACCCCAACCCCCTGCCCTAGTCCTGAGCCCTCTCCTGCACCCTGAACCCTCATTTCTGGCCCTGCTTCCCCAGCTGGAGTCCTTCCGCACCCCAATCCTCTGCCCCAGCCCAGTGAAAGTGAGCAAGGGTGGAGGAGAGTGAGCGATAGAGGGAGGGGGGCTGGAATGAGTGGGGGTGGGACCTCAGAGAAGGGGCAGGGTAGGGGTGGTATCCTGGAGAAGGGACAGGGCAGGGCAAGGGTGTTCAGATTTGTGCACCTAGAAAGCTCACAACCCTAAGCTGTCTAGGTATAGTGAGTTTGGTGGACTCTATCTTGTTTCTAATGACAGCTGCCCACATTGCCACAATTCTTCATCTCTGAGGGTGCCCTTATTAGCAGCCTTCCTGTCTCCCAGCTCTGCAGTGTGGGATAAAACGCATTGTCTCCAGTCCTTCCCCTTGTTCTCCCAACCTTACTTCATTCCAAATATCTGCCTCCCTTACTGGCCAGAGACGGTAGTGATTGATGCTGCTGTTCCAGGCAGGGGGAGAGAGCAATGAAGGGTTAGACACCAAATGCTTTGTCTCTGGCTCAGAAAGTGACATATATAGTGCCACAGGAACAACACTTAGTGCATCTGCAGGGGAAGACCACACAAACTGCTGAAAACAGTCTCAAAGAGGGCTAGAAAAGACTCTAGAGGCTGTCTTGGCACCTTTGGCCTGGACTTACTGGTGACAACTCAGAATGGCAGTATGCAGACAAGAAAATGGCTGAAATGTGGGCTGTCCTGTAGAATGAAAGACAGCTAAGAGCGGAAGATATTGGTCTCCCCAAAGAGGCTAAGGATTTAAGGTGGAAACAGCAGAGCAGCTGTTTCAGCTAGGTCTTTATGGCTAAGTAGAGGCTTCATTATACAATGAGGCCAATCTGGCACCTTTCCCAAGCATTAAATTTCCTTTAAAATGGGGCACAGACATTTAAAAACAAGAGTCCCTATCAAAATGTGGTATCAGTGTGCTAGCTCTCATGATTTCTTCACAAGTCACATGAGTGTGGCCAGGGCTAAGGCCAGCCTCAGGATGACATGAGAAGCTCCAGTCCCCTTGTGAATTTCAGCTCTGCCTGGGGGAAGCCGTCCCTTATAGGCTGTCTTTCCAACTGCCCCCCCTTCTGAGGGAGAGCAGCCAATCAGAGCTCCTGCAGGAAGCAGGCAGTGCTCTCTTCCGCTTCCCTCAGGAATAGACACCATCTTCACAGGAGGGGAGATGGGAGCAGGAAAAGCCCAGCAGTTGAGGGTGGCTCTGCTCCCTCAAAATCCCTCAGCTCCTTGGAATAATGGGGCAGTTCCTCTCTGCTGCTTCTCCTTCCTCTCCCACTCACTGCAACATTTGGCCTGGGAGGAAATAGGGGGTGATGAGGAAGGGTGTTGAACAGCCCCTGGAGCTGTTGTCCCTCTCTTGGAAAGAGGATAGGGGGATCTCACTGCAGCCCCCCATAAGCCTGGGAGTTGGAGGTGAAGAGTTTCGGAAGGAGTCAAGGTGAGGTGGGGAGGGAGAATTGATGTGGGGGCAGAACTGAAAGAGAATTGGAGTCACAGAATTGATGGGTGGCAGGGGGATGAGCAGATATGCGAATGAAGCTACAGAAGCTGTTGCCAAAGTCACTTTAACATATCTGGGAGCACTGCAACACAGTCACACTGTCTGGGGGAGGAGGGGGCAGGCAGGAGGACTTAAAAATCACAGACCAAATCACAATATAATGTTTGGCCCAAATTTAATGAGGTTTTTGTTTAATCTCATGAGTTTTGAAAGTTGGAGTAGATGATATGGGGGTAGGTGGAAATTTCTTTCATGATAAATAAAAGTGGAATGTTGTTGATAAAATAAAACACATTAGCTGCCTAGAGAGTGGCAAGAAATATGCTTTGAGAGATTTGGCAATAAACCCCCAAAGAAGTAAGCAACCAAAAAATATCAAGAATAACACAGTATTAGGTTTATTCAGTCTGGATAGGGAAAGATTAGTGGGAAATTAAATCAAATTGATTGATTATTACAGGGCAAGAAAACTATAGCACGGGCAGTCTGTTCTTTTGCATGTTGTGCTATAATAAGGAAACAGTATTGCCAACCCCAAAACTTCAAAAATCGGTCCTCCCAAAATCTTGCAGCTGGCCCCCAAATCACGTGATTTTTTTTTTAAAAAAGATATTTTTGGTCTGTCTTCTCACATTTGAACTCACCCTGCCGATCACTAGTGTGTGTGAGACAATTACAGTGCCACTCACTCTCACAAATGTTTAGTGAGCGGTGCCATTTTGGCCCCCACTGCAGAAGGCCTTGGTATTATATCCAACTGAGATTGGCATGGCATTGCCCCTGGAGGTGAGGCTGCATCACATCAGCTTAAAGCTTGACCTTTCTAAGTCTTCTAAAATTGAATTGCTTAGTTGGATATCTTTGAAATTGCCTGTGCTTCAGGAGGGTGCAGGAAAGGGTTAGTGATCCAGATATGGACTCACTTGAATCAGGGATTTGGGAGATATAAATATCCCTCCCCTCATAATAGCCATTTTTAAAAAAAGTTGCTAGATGTGTTTTTTTTTCCTTTGTGTGCAGAGCTAGAGATGCAAGATGGAGATGCAAGTCGAAATGGTTTCAATCTGTTGAATTTTACTCTAGGTAGTGCATGACACCCACTAAATCTTTGGGGGATCCAAGCTGAGATCCTGAGTCTAGAACATATTTATGAGTGTGTCTACACTGCAAGCTGAGATCAGTATTTTTAAAAAAGTGTATTTTTACAGTGCTCATGCACCAATACAGAAAAATGGCTAGACTGTTGTGAGTGCTCTAAAATCTGAATGGTTAATCAGATTGCTTTGTAATTTGGTGTGCCTCATGGGGGCACAGGATAGCATTAGTGTGCCAAGTTGGGGGTCATTTGGTCAAGGGGTTCCTGGTTAGTCCACCCCCCAAAATGGTTTTCTTGTGTTGACTTTACTGTTAAACTGAGAGGTCCTGGATGAATAATCACGGACCCTTAGAGGGCTGTGAACTCATCCTTCAATTAGTATAATTAAGGAGAAGTTTAATCAGAAGCCCCCACACATATGATAAAAGGAGTTTTGATCTGACTGGATGGAGGCTGTTATCATTTGTGAGTCATGAGTGGCAATTTTATTTTGTGGGGAATGTAATCAAAGTATATTGGGGGGAAAAAATAGACATGTGAATGCTTCCTGGGACAGGAGGACTATTAGGGGCCTGAGGAGTGAGGGAATAGGGGGAGAGGGGTTTGGGGCAACAGTGAGGGAAGGAAAATTATGGAGAAGGGAGAAAGATTGGGGCTCAAGTGATGGAGGTGTTGCTTCTGGCAGCTCTGTTTGCACGGTAACCTCCCAGCACCCGCAGTCCTGTTGTACACCTCAACCCACTGCACCCTTAGCTCTAGCACTGAGCCCCATTCCCCTGCACCCCATAACTCTGTTAGTTCACCCCAAGATCTTTGGGGGAAAATTAGACATGAGAATGCTTCCTAGGAGAGGGGATAATTAGGGGGCAGAGGAGTAGGGGAATACAGTGTGAGGGATTTGGGGTGGCAGTGAGGGGAGGGGCCATGAGGAGGCGGATATGTGGGGATGTGTGGCAGGAGAGGGAGTAGCTCAGGTGAGGGACACATGGGGGTTAGGGGAAGTGAAGAAGTGGGACATTGGCAAGGAAGACATGGGAGTGAGTGGCCAAGGGACTTGGTGAGAATGAGGGGCAGGACAGGGCAGGGCAAGGGCTCCTGTTAGCCCCACATTCTCCCCTTGTGTGTGTGTGTGTCCAGATCTGTGGGGATTTTGCACCTTTGGGGCAGGCCTCAGCTCCCTCTCTGCCCCCCAGATGAGCTGGGATATGGGGGACCTTGCTTTTTTTGGTGTCTGAGCCCTTCTCGCCCTGTGTCTGTGTGTGTGCACCCGCATGCCCGTATACAGGAGTTGGACCCTTCCCCCTTATATAAGCCTGGTTCTATGGTGCAGGTTTGCCCTTTTGGGAGGGTCTGAGGCTCCCTTCCTGACCCCCATGTGAGCTAGAGTGGGGGAAGTCCTGCTCCTTTGTGTGGGGAGCTGAGAAAGGGCATACTTCATGCATATCACAGGATCTAAAGCCAGCAGGAGGAGGATGGGAGATGGATGGAACAGTTCACATGTCTGAGGTATTGTTCCAGGTTGTATTCTGCTCCATAGGGTATTCTCACTCATCTGAGAACATCACATTGAGATGAATGTGCCACTTCACACCTTCCAGAGCTGCGGATGAGTGTGTAAGGGAGCTTTTTCTCTCCATCACCCACTCTCATTCTTGTTTAAAGCAGGACACTTCTGAGTACTCATTCCACCAAGTTTCTGTGATGCCTATTCTATCAATATCCTCATTTAATATGAGACACTCTAGTTCACCCATCTTATTATTTAGACTTCTAGCATTTGTATATAAGCACTGTAAAATTTGTCACATTTTAGCTGTCTGCCATTACATGATGTAACTGAATGGGACTCTTTTTCATTTAACTGTTTCTCATCAGGTCCTACCTGTATTTGTATCATCTTCCATCCTTTCCTCCTTACTAAGACAGAGAGAATCTCCATTAATAAATCCTCCCCTAAGGGATGTCTCTGTCCAATCCGTGTGCTCCTCCATACCTGTCGGCTTTTCCCCACCCCTTAGTTTTAAAATAGCTCTACAACCTTTTCAATTTTAAATGCCAGCAATCTGGTTCCATTTTAGTTTAGGTGGAGCCCATCCTTTCTGTATAGGCTCTTCCTGTCTGGAGCTGGATAATATGGTGTATCTAGTCCTGCTGCTGAGCACTGTGTTCTCTCAGTGCTTCTAACGGGGTCCTCCAGGCAGTCTGGCATGGGCAGTCACATGGCCAAATTGCTGTATGCATGAAGATTGGTCACTTGCTAGTCTATCCTTTGGACTTGGGTCACTCCCAGGCAGGGGTGAAAGTAACTTAACAGACTTACTGGTATGCAGGGCAGCTGGAGTACTGGGCAAGGTGGTGGGTGGCAGCTCTGGGCCCCAGAGGGGCGGGACCTCAGGCCGAAGGGGCGGGGCTGAGGCCAGATTTCCTCAGTCAGCCCATCCGTGCTGCCCAGTCCACACCACCCGGTGTTCCGGTGACAATTTAAAAGGCCCGGGGTTCCAGCTGCTGACGCAGTAGCAGCAGCAGTGACTGGGAGCTACTGTGGCAGCAGCCAGAGCCCTGGGCCCTTTAAATGATTGCCAGAGCCCCGGGGTAGCAGCAGCAGTGGCCGGGAGTCCTGGGGCTCCAGCAACGATTTAAAGGGCCCGGGGCTCCGGCCACTGCTGGGAGCCGCAGGCCCTTTTAAACTGCCGGGACCCAAGGCAGCCACTCCTTTTGCTTTTGCCTCCATCCCCATCAGCAGCCCTGCCCGTATGGTCAGCTGTGTACCAGCAGCCACTTTCTTACCTGTATGCTAGACTGGACTGGCTTGCTTTCACCTCTGCTCCCAGGTCATGAGCATCCCAGCTGAACATCTGTTCGTGGCTTCTCTTCCTTATTGCTCTGCTCCAGCCAGTGGGTGGCCAATGAGGCATTTTAGATTGTTGCTCTCCTCTCTCCTTTCCTTGTCAAAGTACAAACTGCATTAGGGGTAAGGCTTGATGTCTGAGGCAGGGGTCTAGGGGATGACCTATTCCTTCCCTCTGGGGTCTAAGACGGGAGGTCACAACAGCAATCAGTTGTGAGTGGGATGCCTGGTATTGCTGTCTTCTACTTTGCTCCCTGGCTAGCTTATTGTCAGCTGTGATATCAACTATATAGGGATGGCTGAGATTCTTAAAATCCTATTATCCTATCTAAAATCTTACTGATTGGTCCTTGCTTCAGGTAAGGGCCTGTGTTGGAGGCAGAATATCACAGTTGATGACCTGTCCAAACTGATGTTGCTGGTAAACCTTACTTGCTCATAAATTTGCAAGCAAAATGTTTACCATGGAAAATTATGTATGAAGGTGTTAACTTGTCTGAAGTAAGGTAGCTATTGATTAAGTATTCAGCCTTTATTCATCTAGTGGTTGCATTAACTTACTAGGATTTTATGTAATAACACAGCAGATACCTATGAGACTTCATTTCTATAACTTCACTTTTTCATTTTTCTTGAATATATTATTATTATTACGATTTATTAAATTTGTATTACCATAGTGCTTAGAAAACCTAGTCAAACATCTGGACCCTGTTGTGCTTATCTTCAAAATTACCCTTACGTTTATTAATTCTACTTTTAGAGCAGTTTCTACAAAACAAAAAATATTACATGGGGCTAAATAAGTAATTTAAATGGCCTCAAGTTTTTACATAACTAGTGTATCTTCTCTGCCTCAGACAAGGACGGGGGAATCGGAGGTCAACCTAAAGCACCTCATTTATATGATAATTACAAATAAGCAGTGGCTAGTGATTCATGATACAAATCATTTGTTCCTATGAGACTTGTATGTTTACTAGACAGGAAGTATGTGATTATGTTGTGCTAATTAGTTTCCAGGTGACAGAAATAATGTAGTGCAAAGGAGACTAAATTCAATAATTGTATACTATATAGTCTTATTGTTTCCTTATTATGTAGTTATTTTAATTGAATTACTAGTCTTCATTAAGTCAAACATTTAATAGACTGACTGACTGTATATATTTTATGTAGATGCATTATGGATTTAAATTGATATACTGTATAAATATATGTTTATTTTTAACTAATTATTTCTAATTAGCTGAATGTTGCCAAGATAGTACTGTAGCTGAACAATATGAGATTAATAACAGAAATTGAAGAGCAATATCTAAAGAAAAAAGAGAAAATAGGTTTGATAATTACAGTTAGCCAATATTCTAAGTTAAGGAGACAGAGGGATCAGAGGGCAAAAGCCCACATTCTGAAATAATGGAGTGAAACTGGCAAATAGAAAGTGGACTAAAATAGAAAGTGAATAAAGAATGAGGCTGAAAAAGAAGGTACAGTGTTATCGAATAGACAGGGAAGGACAGAAGAAAAGTGGAAAATAATGAGAGAGTTTATTGTAAGGGAAGTCTCTTATTAATCCAGGACAGTGATGGGAACCCAGACTAATAAATGTGTGTCCCACCTGTTTTTTAAATCTTCAAGGTATCCAGAAATCCTAATTTAAAGGTGCAGACAGAATGTCATTATTATTTGAAACAGAATGAGAAACAGAATTGGAGCAATCACCACTTTTTAACTGCTATATAGTCACAGATGCATTTATCTTGTAGGCAGATGTTTCCTGAATATATGAGATGGTACTTCTGACAAATAATGATATAGTTAGTTATAGTTCTAGAAATGTGAGAAATTCTTGGTAACATGGAGTCTGAAGGCCTCTGGATATTAGTAATGTAGAGAGAAAATTGTCTCTGACACAGCAGATTTTGTTATACTAAAGCCTGGGGAGTGGGGGAATAGAAATTATGACGACTCTGGACTAAGAGTTCAAAGATTAGATGGTTTGTGATCTGAAAGAACCAAACTGTAATAGAAAATTAAGATCTGCAAAGGGATGAATATGTGTTGTTTTTTTTTTAAATTATAATACCTAGCTTTTATATAGTGCTTTTCTTCAGTAGGTCTCAAAGCTAACTGCGTAATTTAGTGTGTATTTTGGCAGTGTGGCAGGCTGGTTTATTACTTGGTCTTAACCAGCATGCAGAAATGTAATGACGAGCCTGAGGTTTTCATGTTTTTTAGTACTATTTTCCTTGCACACAGGGCAAGACCAACTCAGGGGATTTTTGGCAAAGGCAAAAAAAATGAAGGCTCCAAAGCTGCAGCTTCTTGCACACGGCATGATTGCTACACCCAAGTAGAGCCCTATGCCAATAGTAGAGTCCCATCCAGGAGTGATTCACCTGCATGCTGAAAGTTACAGGATGAGAGCTTAAGCTTAATTTTATTTGTCAAAACCAAAATCAAAGCTCAGCTGTTTGAACCTATTTCCATATTAAATGCAAAAAATCCAAAAACAAAATAATTCAATATTAATGCTGAACAATTAAAATAAAAAAAATATAAGGGAAAACCTTAGATTGGAGTATGCAACCAATGGCACGCATGCCAAAGGCAGCACGTGGGCTGATTTTCAGTGGCGCTGATTTTCAGTGGCACTGATTTTCAGTTTAACTTACTTTTAAATGAAGCTTTTTAAACATTTTAAAAACCTTATTTACTTTACATACAACAATAGTTTAGTTATATATTATAGACTTCTAGAAAGAGACCTTCTAAAAACATTAAAATGTATTACTGGCACAAGAAACCTTAAATTACAGTGAATAAATGAAGACTCAGCTCATCACTTCTGAAAGGTTGCCCACCCCTGCCTTAGATCTTGCAGCTCAGAAAATATTTCCAATTTGCTAATCGTTTTTGCTTTTAAATTTATTCTACTTCCACACAAAGAAAATGTAGTAGTCCACAATGGGAAAATAGTTAATTGGGCCATTTTTTCTGTAGCCCTGTTCAAGAAAACCCTGAAAGAATCAGGTTAGAATTTTGTTTACAATGGGGAAAAATGAAGATACTTTAGTTTTTTTTGGGGGGGTAACTAATCTATTTTTGCTCAGAAAAAGAATCAAGGAGAAATTACAGCCCACAAGTGTTAAATCTCCTAGAAACCTGAAAATGGGGGTATAGTGGAACTTTGCAAACTAAACTATAACAGGAGTTACCAAACCAACTATAATTCACAGAATGTAGAAAATATTTATTGTGCTTACCATTACTATTATTAAGAAGTAGCGATAAGTTCATATAGATAGGGTGAGCGAAGAGTTAGAGTTTACATAATCAGTAGAGTTCATTAAAATATAAAGCTTTTTGAAATGAAAAAAATAGCCTTTCAAAATAAAATATTTTCAGGAAAGTATTTGACTTTGAAATTTTCTAAACAAAAACAAACATAGAAAACTAAATTGATGTTTTTGTTTGTCGCCCTTTCTCTTTAGACATAAGAATGACATAAGAATGATGCTAGGTCATATTAATGGTCCATCTAGCTCAGTATCCTGTCTTCCACTGAATGTCGGCCAGTGCCAGAACAGGGCAATTATTGAGTGATTCGTCCCATGGTGTCCAGTCCCAGTTTCTGGCAGTCTGAAGTTTAGGGACAGCCAGAGCATGAGGTTGCTTTCCTGACCATCTTGGCTAATAGCCATTGAGGGCCCAATCCTCCGTAAACTTCGCTAATTCTTTTTTGAATCCAGTTATAGTTCTGGCTTTCACAACGTCCCCTGGCAACAAGTTCCACAGGTTGACTATTTGTTGTGTGAAGAAGTACTTTCTTATAGTTTTAACCTGCTGCCTATTAATTTCTTTGGTTCTTGTGTTATGTGAAGGGGTAAATAACACTTCCCTGTTCATTTTCTCCACACCATTCATGATTCTATAGACTGCTATCATAACCCTCTTAGTCACCTCTTTTTCGAAGCTGAACAGTCCCAGTCTTTTTAATCTCTCCTTGTATGGAAGCTGTTCTATGCTGCTAATCATTTTTGTTATCCTTCTCTGTACCTTTTCCAGTTCTAGTATATCTTTTTTTGAGATGGAGCAACCAGAATTGCATGCAGTATTCAAGATGTGGGTGTATCATGGATTTTGTATAGTCACCTTATAATATATTCTGTCTTATTATCTATCCCTTTCCTAATGGTTCCTAACATTCTGTTTGCTTTTTTGACTGCCACTGCACATTGAGCAGATGTTTTCAGACAACTATCCAAGATGACTCCAACCTGCATTTTTCTTGTGTGATAACAGCTAATTTAGATCCCATCATTTTGTATGTTTAGTTGAGATTATGTTTTCCAATGTACATTACTTTTTCATTTATCAACAATGAATTTCATCTGCCATTTTGTTATGCAGTCACCAGGTTTAGTGAGATTCATTTGTAACTCTTTGCAGTCAAATTTGGACTTTTTTCTACCTGGATTCCCTTTTCCATTTTGCCTCTTAAAAGTGACAGAGTAAGGGAATGGCTGAACTGAAAACTGAATTTGTATTTCTTAGTGATTGGGGGTTTTTTTTGCTGAAAATTTTAGAAATTTTTAATAAAACATATCTACAATTTTTCTATCAGTTATGCCATGAAGGGTATGACTTGTGTTATGATAAGACCCAGTGACTGTAAAGATGAGCTAAATTATTCTTTATAGTCTCTATAATGAGTGTAAATTGAAAATAGAAATGGGAATCACAGAAATGTAATCCTTCTATACAAGAAACGTTCTCTTACCACATATTTTTTAGTGTATATTTTGAAAAGGAGATGTATCTTCTCTTTAACAGATTTCAGGACTTTTATTTTTCCAGTTTTATTATTAATTAGAGGCGAATTAGGGTTTTGTGTGACTCTGGGCCAGAGCAAGTGGGGGCCCCTCCCTACCCCTTCTGCCTGCAGTCTTGCTGCATACCTCTAGCTGACACAGGACTACTTTTATTCCGGTACTATACTTTTATTCAACCCACCACTTTTTCAAAAGTCTGAGAACATATACCTTGTAGCATGCCTCATAGGTCAACAAACCTGGACACTCCCAGAGGGAAGCAAGTACCTGACTACAGGGCTCCTCACTGAGTTTGTGGCTATGGATGTATGGTCCTTACCTGTCTTCAACTTCCTAGCCTGCTTTCCCTCTGCGACGGATCTGTTCGATTTGTGGTGGAGAAGGAACTGAGGACGTGGTCGGTCTGCTCCACCCTTCATCACATCAGACAAAACCATGAGGTGGATCGGGTGCATGCGAAGACCAATGGACTACAAATTCTCTGGTTCCAGATGCATGGCACATGGATACATCCCTCTGTGGAATACGGAGAGAGACCACCCATCTCAAAGAACCTCCTGTTACAGGTAAGTAACCTGCTCATTGGAACTGTTTGGCTGATTTCAATTAGTGGGAAAGCGAAACAGATTTAAAGAGGGGCAGTCTTTAAGGAAGCCAAGATCCAAACCATTTAGGTCCTCATTGGTTAAAACTACTACCTTGAATCACACCCAGAAACAAACAGGAAGTACTGCACACTAGTAATATTCAGGACCTGCTCCACAATTTTTGCAGCCCCAAGCAGCGCACCGAATTGCCGCTGCGGACGGCGGAGGCAGTCCATGTGCCCTTAGAGCGGCCGGCGCATTTCCGTGGCGGCGGCAATTGGGTGGCAGCTTCTATGTCTAGCTGAAGCCACCACGGACAGCTAAATATAGAAGTTGGTACCGAGTTGCCGTCACTGCAGAAACGCACGTGCTGCCCTACGGGCACAAGGACTGCCCTCGGCGGCGGCAATTCGGCGCGCTGCTAGGAGGAAAACAACAGGGACTGCTGCCCCTTGCAGATTGCTGCCCCAAGCACCAGCTTGGAATACTGGTGCCTGGAGCTGGCCCTGGTAGTATTCTCCCCTAAGGGAGCGCTGCTAAGCAAACAGGGAACTGTGTTCTGTAATAAGCGAAGTTTCTGTATACTTTTTAGGTGTAACTCAGTTTATGGTATGTTACAGTACCCCAGTCCTGAGTTGATAAAAACATGCATTACTTTAGCAAGAGCCACATCTGAAAAAAAAAAAGTTAGCAACCTTCTCACAAGGTGCAGTTGGAATCTAATGGGTGAGAGGCCAGGGGCTACATGAAGATCCAAGTATCAGAGGGGTAGCCCTGTTAGTCTGGATCTGTAAAAGCAGCAAAGAATCCTGTGGCACCTTATAGACTAACAGACATTTTGGAAGTGGACCTCCGGTGTAGATTGGTCCAAGCTGAGGTTGATGGTGGGGTGGAAGCTGTTGAAATTGTGGTGGAATTTTTCCAGAGTCTCCTTCCCATGGGTCCAGATGATGAAGATGTCATCAATGTAGTGTACCGGTAGAGAAGGGCGTGAGTGGCCGAGAGCCGAGGAAGTGTGTGTTCCAGGCGTCGCATAAAATATTGGCATATTGTGGGGCCAATGCGGTGCCCATTAGTGGTGCCACTGATCTGGAGATATATACTTGTCACTCGAATTTGAAATAGTTGTGTGTGAGGATAAAGGCACAGAATCTCAGCAGCCAGTTGTTGGCTGTGCAGCATCAGCGCGATCTGTTCCTGCATGCTGTATTCCATCTGTGTGTGTGATGTTCGTGTGCAGAGCCTCCACATGATTTCACAAGCTTCCCCCCATCAGCCTCAGCCTGCGACCACTTCCTAAACACACAGTGCGAATAAGTTGATGGTTTACTTTAACACTCACCCTATACCGAAAACCTACAGGCCGCTATGCCTACCCTTCATGCCTCAGCTTCCATTCCCGGCACACATCAACGATCCATATGTCTACAGCCCCAGCACATGAGGTACAACCGCACACTGCCTTACCCCTCAGCACGAGACAAACACCTAAATATCTCACCAGCATCTCAAAACTACAATACCCGCACAAGGAAATAAGGAACAGATCAACAGAGCCAGACATGTCCAGAAGCCTCTACTGCAAGACAAACCCAAGAAAGAAACCAACAGGACTCACTGGCATCACATCAGCCCCCAGACTAAAACTCCCTCGCATCATCAGGGATCTACAACCCGCATCTGGACAACGATCCCACATTTCACAGGCTGGGTGGCAGCGCAGTCCGCCCCACGCACAGCCTGCCCAAACCTGAAACATATTCTCTACAGTAACTGCCCCACTCACAACTCATAGTAACTTACTCAGGAACCCAATCCATGTCAACAATACCTCGATGTCAGCTCTGTCCTACATATCTACACCAGCACACCATCCACACATCCTAACCAGATCAGCCATTACCTATCTACCCAGGTCTTCATTCACCTGCCGTCCACCTAATGCTAATATCTATGCCCATCATCTATGCCTCAGCATGCTTCTGCTATCGCTATCATCGGACCCCAAACTGGACAGGTCGCACTATCGCGAAAAGGAATATAACGCGAACCACAATCTTACGATATCAGAAATGGCATATATTGGTAGAAAACCTGTAGGAACGAACACTTTCACTCCCTGGCCACCACTATATCAGACTTAGGTGGGCCATACCTGCAGCAAAAAAACTTCAGGACCAGACTTCAAAGAGAAACTGCTGAGCTTCAGTTCATCTGCAAATTTGACACCATCAGCTCAGGATTAAACAAAGACTGTGAATGGCTTCCCAACTACAAAACCAGTTTCTCCTCCTTTGGTTTTCACACCTCAACTGCTAGAACAGGGCCTCATCCTCCCTGACTGAACTAATCTCATTATCTCTAGCTTGCTTGCATATATATATACCTGCCCCTGGTAATTTCCACTACATGCATCTGACGAAGTGGGTCTTCACCCACAAAAGCTCATGCTCCAAAACATCTGTTAGTCTATAAGGTGCCACAGGATTCTTTGCTGCTTTTATGAAGATCCAACAGCAGCCAGTGATTCAATGAAACTTCCAGATTGCAAACATGAGTGATGAATGTCAAGCGTAGTTCCTCAGTAAAGGCAGACAAAAATAACCATTATGGTTTTGTCTAGTTGCTTTACCAACACAGAATTGTAAACTTTGTTATGTGTGTTGAGTCTGCAGCCAATGTTCATCTGAACCTCAATCTTTATCAGATGTTGGGTAATTTGCTAACTGGTTAATATGATTTTTGACACTGTTTTTGATTGATAATTTAGATTATTTGTTGAAAAATTCAACTTTCAAAAAATGAAGAAAAAAATCTGAAAACACAATATTTTGAGTCTGAAATGCTGTGGTGGCACCTCAGGGACTATATTTCCCAGGATGCACTGCAGTAATTCATAGATTCTAATGCCAGAAGAGACCTCTGTGATCATCCTGTATAATATAGACCATAGAGCTTCCCCGCCAAAATTGCAAGTGGCCTCCCCTCACCAAGAGTGTACCATGGGTGATGTAGTCTAACCAGAGAGCATAGCCTATAGAGGATAATGTGAGCATGAGGTACTCAAATTACAACTCCAGGAGGAACCATGGCAGCATTTGAGAACTGAAATATTTCAGATTTTTTGCTGGAAACTCTCAATTTACTGTCAAAAGAACCCATTTCGTCAGCCAGATCTACTGTCTATACTATTAACAGACTATAAGGACAGTGATGAGCTGCCAAAATCTTAACAATTGGTTCCCTCCTCACTATATTTATATTTATATTTAGCTACCTTCACTTCCCCTATAAACCAGTTTAATGTTTTAGCTAATGTGATCTTCTTTCCTGATTGTATAATTGTGGCTTTTTGGCATCTAGTAAAATGTTGTTATAATTTCGTCTTTATCTGTCAGGATGAGTTCTAATACAGAATTCCCCTATGCTGGATGCAACACTTTTAAGTTAGGATATTATCATCTATAATATTTAGAAATTCTTAGGACGTTTAGTACTGACATCATGAGACCTCTAGAATATGTCACTCAGATGGAAGTAACCCATGATCATGCAGCTTTTTACCCCTACACTTTAGAGAGAGATGCTTAAGAAGCAAGTCATTCTATTTCCTAGTGTGATTTACTGGTTTCTAGCAGGCACCAATTAGTACCCCATCTTGTGCTTCATCTGTTAGAACATTGATCCATATGTATTCAGGATAATTTTCTTCTGAGCTGTCAGTGACTTGGGAACAGGTAATGTAATTTTTTATACAGAATACGACTCCCTCTACCCTTTTGCCCACTCAATCATTCCTAAATAGGTTATAACCATTGATTTTTACATTCCAATCGTGGATCTTCCCACCAGGTTTCAGTAATACTAACTAGATGGAATTGATCATTTATTAGCACAAATTCAAATTCTTTTTATTTGTTACCTAGGCAATTCAGGAATTTCTTCTGTTCATGTTCTTTGGTGTCTTGATTCATTTTGTTCTCTGCTTTATGATTTTGTGCTAAGTGAGAACTCATTTGTTCCCTCTTTACCCTTGTCTTTTGCTAAGTTTAATGTCCACTGTAACCAGCTTGCCCCAGAGAAGACTGATTCCCTTTCTATTGAGATGGATTTGTCCCCACAGAAAATGGATCAAATGTTCCATAACACCAAAACCCTCTAACTTATACCACTTACCTAGCCAGTGTCTTCTGCCTTCCTTTGCTGTGGGACAGGAAGGATCTCTGAGAAGATCACTTAGACATTCTTCTCCTTTAGCTCCCTTTTGAGTTTCCTGAAGTCATCTACATTCTACGAGATATCCTGTGATGCAGTGTGCATCATCACCTTGTCTGTTAACTTTAGAAATCTGTCCAGTCTTAGAGTGGCGTCTCATCTCGGCTCCAGGAAGACAGTACGCCATCCTGACTGTCCCTTTCAAAATGTTCTTTCCATTCTTAGTATAAAATCCCCTACAAGGATTGTCTGTTTTCCTTGGATGGTTGGAAATCTCTTTTTGACGTATGCTTGATTTTCTTACAGGTTGAGCTGGGAAGCCATCTGCAGGTGTATCTCTATGCCTCTCCAGTCCATTCAAACTACTAAATCTTCAGAGATATATTCTGCAGTTTCCAGGCTTAGTATCTAGTATTGATTGGCTATTTCTATCTGTGTGGAATGCCTTCTGGGCCTTTTTATTTCTGGTAGTCTCAGCCTGGCTATCCTCATCTGTTTCCAGTCATATAGACTGCTGACTCATCCTGTTGCTTTTTGTGGTTAAGTAATGCAAACTAATGCACACTGGAAAACATAATCCCAACTATACATATAGAAAGATGGGGTCTAAATTAACTGTTGCTACTCAAGAAAGAGATCTTGGAGTCAATGTGGATAGTTCTCTGAAAACATCCACTCAATGTGCAGCGGCAGCAAAAAAGCAAACAGAATGTTGGGAATCATTAGGAAAGGGATAGATAAAACA
Source organism: Chelonoidis abingdonii (assembly GCF_003597395.2). NCBI lineage: Eukaryota > Metazoa > Chordata > Testudines > Testudinidae > Chelonoidis > Chelonoidis abingdonii. The sequence goes on from NC_133769.1 coordinate 89,654,084, forward strand.
GAAAATATCATATTGCCTCTATATAAATCCATGGCACGCCCACATCTTGAATACTGCATGCAGATCTGGTTGCCCCATCTCAGAAAAGATATATTGGAATCAGAAAAGGTACAGAAAAGGACAACAAAAATGGTAACGGGTATGGAACAGCTTCCATGTAAGGAGAGGTTAATAAGACTGGGACTTTTCAGCTTGGAAATGAGATGACTAAGGGGGGATATGATAGAGGTCTATAAAATCATGACTGGTGTGGAGAAAGTAAATAAGAAAGTGTTTACTCCTCATAGTACAAGAGCAGGGGTCACAAATGAAATTAATAGGCAGCAGGTTTAAAACAAACAAAAGGAAGTATTTCTTCACAGAACACACAGTCAACCTGTGGAACTCTTTGCTAGAAGATATTATGAAGGCCAAGACTATAACAGGGTTCGAAAAAGAACTATATAAGTTCACAGAGGATAGTCTATCAACGGCTAGTTGCCAAGATGGGTAGGCATGCATAGGGGGGAGGGATAACTCAGTGGCTTGAGCATTGACCTGCTAAACCCAGGGTTGTGAGTTCAACCCTAGAGGCAGCCATTTGGGGATTTAGTGGGGGATTGGTCCTGCATTGAGCAGGGGATTGAACTAGATGATCTCCTGAGGTCCCTAATAATCTATGATTCTATGAAAACCATGTTCTTAAGTGTCCCTAGCCTCTGTTTGCCAGAAACTGGAGATGGATCACTTGATGGTTACCTGTTCTGTTCATTCCCTCTGAAGCATTTGGCATTGACCACATCTGGAAGACAGGATACTTGGCTAGATGGTTCATTGGTCTGACTCAGTGTGGCTGTTCTCATGTAATGCCAAGCTTCTTCTCTGATTTCCTCTCTCTCCAATTTCTCAACAGACAGTTCCTTTGTTTCTTGAAGCTGGGATTGTTATGCTTTCTGAATGTGGTTGTCCAGGAATTTCTCAGCATCTCTAATACTGCATAGTCTGTGCTTGCCTCTCTAGTGTAAGACTCTTCTCTGCTAGCACAACCATTAACTTGCACTTCATACACAGGTAATCTCTACTGGCTTGAGGCAGCAAAGAAACCATGAAGCACCCATTGCAGTTTATAACTATGGTTGGCCATCATGTTATTGAGGGTAGAAGTCTCTTATCTTTGCTGTCTAAGCTCCCTCTGAAATTCTCCTGTTATCCACTCCTGTTCACAGCTCAGATGTTGGCCAAACAGATCCAGTCTAGTTAGGAATTCATAGTTACTGTGATGGACACAAAGAAACCTTTGTTTCCTTCATAACCACCAAATATAATTTCAAATAGTCCCTGTGCTGCAGCTAGTTAAACTATGCACTGGACCTCACCACCTTGCACTGGAAAGCTTGGAATTTCTCCTTTCCAATATTATGTAGCATGGATTTCTATCACAATTGGTATGAGACATTTAACCTGTCCTGCATTACAGTCAAGAAGGATTTTGTGAACATGAGGGGGAAAGAACAAAACATTTTCTGGAGGGGTTTCCTAGGTTTTGTTGTTTTTTCAGTGGTGGCAGTGTGAAATTGCCATAAATGTTTAAGAAGTCCTATGTAAGATGAATTAGTGGACAAAATACAGGTGAGGTACTCAATAATAGGCATTTATCAAGCATCTTCATTATTATTTATTTATTATTTGTATTAGAATAGTGCCTATGATCCTCAGTCATGGACCAGGATCCTTTTGTGCTAGGCATTGTACAAAGAACAAAAATATAGCTGTGTGATTTATGTGTGTGAGTAAATGAAAAAAATATTTAGAATAAAACCATATATTGTAAGACAGACTTACTTTCATTGGAAATTTTTCATATTGGCATGTTCTTCTGGGAAATGTTTTTTCAAATTGATATTTTCTTTAAGTGGGGATATAATTTTATAAATATTTATGTGGAGAGATGACATTTTACATTCTGAGAGACATTTATTACATGCTGAGTGAAACTGAAGGAAAAGTTAAATTAATCCATTTTTTCAGTGGTGGGATTCTTTCCTCGATAAAAGGTTTCAATAAGGCACTGGGTATTGTGATGTAGTGCAGCTTTATATAATAATGCTGGAGAAGTCTGATTAATCCTACAGTGACCATATTTACATTTGTTTTGTAGATCGCAAGTGACCATGATATAACACATTAGCTCTTTACCATTTTATGAACGGCACATCAGGATCAAAAATAACAATGACATTTACAGGCTGAATGCTTTGCTTAAAGCTTTCAAATAAGCAGCATTTTACATGTCAGTGGTTTATTTAAGTACCCTACCTGAATAAGTAAATAGCTAAACAAAACGCAATGTAGACCCTTGTCACGGTGATAATTTTGAAATGTTATCAAGCTGCTACACTCTTGCTACTTTTCAGCAAGTTGTTATTATTCAGCATGAGCAAACCATGGGGACAGTGTGAAAGCTCCAAGTACTCTGTTAAATTGCACTGTAATCTGGGCAGATCATTTGGTTAACTTCAAAACTGCAATTCAAGTTTTTTTATATTTTTACATTTCCATGCCTGCCTTGCTGTTAATTTCTGAAACTGATCACTATGTAGAGGCTTAATCCTCTTGAAGCACTTCCATGCCCATTTATGTTTCATAACATTTTTAAAGCTCAATTTTTATGAGCCATTGTTAAGAACTATACAGTGTTTATACTGTATTTAGTGAAATTCAACCATTTGGGGATCAGTTCAGTAATAACTAACGCCTGCTGCTTTGAGTTTTTACAAACTCCATGAACCTCTCTTGCTGTTTAACACGAGGGGATGATATTGATTCACTGGGGAAGGCTGGTTGGGTACTTCGAGAAACTTTTTATCTTCAGTGACATTAAGTTGGGGTATCAGGGGACGGAGGGACGGGGGGTGAAAGTAGGTCTGGAAACCTCTCTCCTGTTTTCTTTTTATCTTGTCTCCTCACCATATATGCAGACCTCACTCTTTGGAGTTGGCTGTGAGAAGATCAGGGGCACATTTAAAGGGGGAATACTTCATCAAAACACTTGAATTCCAGTTTACGTTTAGCTTTTATAAAAATCCCAGGTAGTGTGTGTGTGTAAAATAAATACCAACAAAACAGTTTACTGACAAAAAATATTTAAATATCCATATGAAATGACATAAAAGTCCAATAAAGTGTGCTTTTCCTATTGAAATTTTAATTATGAATTATTTTTAAAAAATCCATTGGATTATCAACAAAATCTGCTGTTTTTCATACAAGACTGTAGAAATCTGGAATTCTGAAAAATCGTTGGAGTCCTCTTCTAAAACAGGAGGACATCAGAAGGCAGAACACCCTACATCATACCCATAGTAACACAAGTGGAATGGGATGACATTTATATTAAGTTTTTAAAATATACTAGACAGTTACTGATAAATACTAAATTAAGGGCAAATCTGCATTCTAAGCAGCAGGAAAAGGAGAGCTCATTTGCAGGATTGCTCCAGCTTCTGATTGACTTTTTGCTACTTGCCCATATGAAGCATCTTTTAAAATACTTTTGTTTGATACAGTTTGACCTAAATAAAAAGGCCTGCTGAAGGTCTGCTGAAGAGCAAGGATTCATGATCTTCCTTGGTTCTGCTTGATGCATGTCACTAAAAGTATGTTCTACTGAGCAGTGCTCTTAAAAGGAAAACTTATTTTCTTATCAGCTTACTGATTTTTATCAACTTTTAAGAGCTAGCATTTTTACTTAATTGTAGAGTTTTATATGTAAGAAACTTTATACTGTAAACATTTAGAAAAAACGTAAGTTGATATTACTTGACTATCTTGCCCCAGAAAGACAGGACCATTAACCACTTGCAATTAGCTTTGCTTACAAAAAAGCATTTACAAATATAACGCTTTAAGTAATTCTTTAATTTGTTAGTGTCTTCTTCCCTGTTGTCAGATTGCTCCCTCGCCTTGTCCTTTTCCCTTCATTTAGCACACCCAGCCAGCCAGTGGCACATTGTGACTAGTTTTCAAAGATATCAATCACTTTGTCTTACAGTGCATGATTTTAGTGAAAAAAGGAGTTGAGCCCTCCTTTTTGTATTTTGAATGTAGGAATTACCATAGTAGATCAGACCAGTAAGCTGTCTAGTCTAGTATTCTGCACAAAACTGTGTCTTCAGAGGAAGGAGTAAAACCGTGGTAATGGACAATTAGGCAATAGCATGCTCGTGGGAAGAATTTCTTCCTAGCTGAAGGCTTTTAGTGGTTGGCTTCTCTCCTGAAGCATGAGGGCTATATCTTTTATAAGTGTTCATACTATCTAATGAGACTGCAGGTATTTTTATCAATACACATTCCTAATTTTTTTAAATTCTGCCTCAATAATATCTTGCTGCAGTGAGTGCACAGGCTAACTGTTTTGTTTTTAAAAAACAACCATTTTTTTCTTTAATTTTTTTTATATTTATCGCCTTTTTAATTTCTTTGAGTGACCCCTTGTTCTTGTAGAGGGACAGGGTAGGAGTTATATAAGATCTTATACTTGACCAACTTCTGTTGGTGAGAGAAACAAGCAAGTTGGTCCAATAGAGGATATTACCTCACCCATCTTGTCTCTCTAATACCTTGGGACCAACACGGCTACAACTCCTCTTGTTTTTGTATTTGAGTTTGTATCATACTCTGTTTTGTATATGATTGTTACCCCTTGTTCATCTGTTTTCTTAAATAAATAGTCCTCATGTTTTTAAGATGTCTTCAGAGGAAGTCTTTCCATGTCTCTGGATACTTTACTTGCTCATATTTGGACTTTTCCCATTTCTGCTGTTGTATAATATTTTTGGGAAAGGCTGACCAATGCCCCATATTGAAAGTGAGGGCGGATGTTGATTTATAGAACTCCACTATAATATTTTCAGTTTTTTCTATATTGCTTTCTTAATACAATTGTACATCTTATTTGTTCTTAACTATTGGAGCTCATTGAACAGATATTTTGATTAAGCTGTTCACAGCGATGCCTATTTTTCTTGAGCTTTATAATTTATTTAAAATCCAGTTGTTCCTCTTAGCATGCACAACTTTGCAGTTGTGTGCAATCATTTCTTCTATCATTATGTTGCCAAGTCCACTGGCTTTTTTAGGTTCTTCTAGAGTTTCTCAGTGTCTCTTCTAGTTTGAATAATCTTGTTATTTTACAAATTTTGTGAATAGTACAAAGAATTCTGAAAGATCAGAATGATACAGTTTTTGTTGACACAAGTCATACTGGTTTGTCCCTATTACATTGGCTTTGCTGAAGTCGATTTTTACTCCTTTATTCTTTTGACAGACAATTTCAATTTTTATTTTAAGCATTTTTTCAGTTTTGATTGATTTTACATTTTTCTAAGAAATTAGAAGGGGGACTGGCAATGTAGGGGTCAGTCTAATTATTTAATGAGAATAGACAGTTTCAAAAAGTCCAATTTTAATAACTGTTAAAACAAATTATTAACATCACATATCAAAATATGCAAAGTAAATATCCTTAAATTAAACTCTAAGAAGTTTTCCAGAAGCATTTTTCTTACGTTGCCATTTAAAAATTTCTGTTATCATCTATGGAGATATTTTTGTTGGTTTGTGCATGTATGGTGAAATCAATATTTACTGTTAAAAACTGAATCTTTGCAAGCCTACTATTATATAATGTCCAATGAGGGTTTCATTCTATCTTTTTTAGTTATTGTTTCACCTAATTTATCCAGTATTACTAGGCTCTCTGGTCTATAATTCTTATGATATTCCCTATCAGATTTTGTTTAAAGACAGGCACAGGATGAGCTACCCTCCAGATCTCTAGAATAGTATCACAATCGTTTCCTAAATACTTTTTACTGATTATTAATAAAAAACCAGAAACTGCGGAACAGCTGGGATAGTGGTAATAATTCAGAAGTTGAACATTGATTGGATCCCTTTGGCACATATATAATTAATTACCGAAGATGGCTTAAAAATAATTTCTTTCAAAATACAGAAACCCCGGTTGTCTTCAGTATAAATGTCAGATACTGAATTAACCATTAAAACTTACTCTCTTACACTGACCAACAAGGGAACTTCTAAAGATATTCTCTCTGTGCATTGCATTCCAACTATAATGATAGACTAGTTTGATTAGAAAGAAAAGTCACAACACTGTAGGATAGGCTGCAAGATGAGGAATCTGATAGTTAGGGGAATTGATCCTGATCAGGGTAACAGTTAAGATATATGCATTTCAGTTGCATCATCTCCTTAGAATACAAGAGAACTGAATTAGTTGGCTTTAAGGATCTTGCGTAATATTTTTTTAAAAGTGCCTAGGAGACTTATGAGCCTAAATCCTATTGACTTTTACCTCTTGCCTATAAGAGACATAGCAGAATTAATGTCCCAGAGGGTAGATGCTTTCCTAATACATGACATGGAGTTTTGCTGGAATAATATGGCCATCACTACTACTACCTCATCAAATACCCATTTAATTGGCATGAATTAATTCTGCCAAGCTTTTGTAATTGTGCTCAGGACATAAGAACAGCCATACTGGGTCAGACCAAAGGTCCATCTAGCCCAGTGTCCTGTCTACCAACAGTGGCCAATGCCATATACCCCAGAGGGGAAATGAACAGAACAGGTAAATATCAAGTGATCCATTCCTTGTTGCCCATTCTCAGCTTCTGGCAAACAGAGGCTAGGGACACCATCGCTGCCTATTACGGCTAATAGCCATTGATGAAGCTATCCTCCATGAACTTATCTAGTTCTTTTTTGAACCCTGTTTATAATCTCGGACTTCACAACATCCTCTGGCAAGGAGTTCCACAAGTTGACTGTGCGCTGTGTGAAAAAATACTTCCTTTTGTTTGTTTTAAACCTGATAGTGTTCTTATTCCTTTAGATGAGATCAAGGCTTCATGGAGTCTTATGCCAGATCTTAAGCTGGAAGCTGGTAACTTGCAAACAAAACATTTCAAAGATTTTGTTTCTTGTTTTGGCTGAGATGTGGTATGTTATCAAAAATTAACGTTGCGAGCAAACAAACTGCAGAGTCCTGATCTTGACATTCAGATGGATCACAGTTTGTTTGGTGGCCTTTGAGATACTTTATGGTCTTGTTTTATTGCATGTAAGGAAGCTGCTGCTTCACAGACTGAAATGTTAGGAGTATCCATGCAGTTCAGAGAGAACTGTTTTGGAGGAGAAAAGTAATGCCACCCGAACTTGCAAATGATGAGAAGCCACCAGATTCCCCAAAAGTTTTTGAAGATGAGGTTTTCAACCCTGTCTCAGACATCATATTAACAAAATTGGACAATAAGATGTATAAGTACAAAGGAGTTGGAAAATGGTTTGCTGTTTTGATGGATGAGAAACTGAAAAGTCCCAGCAGTCAAGACCTAAAGAGACGCACCTGGCACTTAGCAAGCCTCTACCCTGAGGATTTAAACTCTGAGAGATTTGCAAATGAGACTGAGTTCTTTGCAAGTTTTTGTAAGGGAATCTTTAACGATGACTCAGAAACGAAGGTCTATTGTTTTCATTAGCTCCATTCACAAAAGGTCTTTAGATGCAAGTTTCCTTAAGACAGAAACAGCCCTGTGGAATTTTTGCTGTTTTGCTGTAAATTGCCTAAATCCTTTTGAACATCAGAAAAGGGTCTGATTCAGTTTCAGATTTAGAAAGAGGTTAAGGCCATTTCTTTATTTAATGATACTGGTTTCTGAATCATTCTCCTCATCTATATAAAATATATATTTATAAATATAATATATAGTACTATAAGTATACATGGTGACATCCAAACCTAGAATATAACAAGGTCCATACTCTGAAGAGTTTTTCATCACTAAAATACATACATCACAGAGTTGTAGATTACCTACCCAAAATGTGATGGCCAAATTCTGCTCTCACATCTGTTCAACCTCACTGAAATCAATGTGTTTGCATGTCTTTAACACAGATCAGAATTTGTCCCAACAATTTTCATGCATTTTTTCCCTGTTATTGGATTTAAAAAAATTCCTCAGTTAAACATATATATTTGTATGAAAGTTTTACATAATATGGAAAAGAAAATAAGTATATATATTTTATTACAAATGTTGTTGAACTCTAAATCAAATTTTAGCCCCCACCCTCCTGCAAACACTTGGGGAATCTGTTTCTCTCTCAAAGATGCAACAATGCATTTATAGTATAGTACAACCCCAGCTAAATGGATGCCAGTTATGTCCCCTGGGTTGCCCTGTCAATCCTTTGACTACTCTAATCCTGCCTACGCCTTCACTCCCAGGGCTGGAGGAGCCATCAAGCTTCTGAAACATTATTTTGGAGGAGAGGAGATATGGAGCAGCTCAGAAGAACTAAGCTCTACAAAAGCCAGTTTTGTATTATACTTTGTCCTCTCCTTCAGGGTAGGCTAGCAAGCACTGAAGTCCGAGTTTAGGATTGTAGGACCCTGAATGCAGTGTATATTATGTGGCCTGTTTGAATTTTGTTTTATTTGTTAGTAAAATAACTATTAGGGCTTGTGTACCTGGGGACCCTCAGAAAAGTTAATTAAAATTAACTAAAGATGAGATTTTAAAGTAGATTATTTAAATTACATTAAACCTCTGTGTGGAATTCTTTTAGGACTACAGTGGTCTGAATTTGTTCTAAACAAATTCCCACTGTTAGTTAATGTTCCTGTGTCTCATGGACTCCTAGACAAGCCCTTAAACTAACAATTTGTAAGTTCTAAGGTATTTTCAATATTTTTGGCATAAAACAGCTAGAAATATGTCCAACATGTTCAAGTGAGAGTCATCTTAACAAAACCAATCCAGCATCTCAAAAAGTTACTTCTGATATTTTTGTGTGAATTTTTGAAAAGGTTACTGACAAGAAACCTGTTTTCTAAGTTTTTCATTCTAATTCCTGCTTTTTTTAATAATAGCTATCTTAGTTTTATTTAATTACAGTAAAATGTTCCACTTTCACATTTCGTTTTCATATGTTCTGAGGCAGAAAGAAAAGGGGCAGAAATATTCAAACACAAAGAACATATAATATATATTTGAAATAATGACATACAATATTCAGTTCTCTTTACAGTAATGTGTTTTTTAAACCCACAAAACTTGCAACACCTCTTGCAGATAATGGAAAGGAAATCCAGTGTAATTCATCTTTGTATCCGTATGACTTCACAAAATCTTCCACATCATTAAACACATTCTGCTGATCGTTATGATTTGATCAATACCTCATGTTCAAAAGGTATTTGTCTACAGATATTTTTTGTATAGTGTAACTGGTGCTCTGGGAAGGGTTTCAGACCCCTCAAACTTAATTTTGCTGCCAACTAAATATTCTAAAAATTCTCAGACTTTTGTACTGGTGACCCTTTCACATACCAAGCCTCTGAGTGCGATTTCCCCCCTTATAAATGAAAAATACTTTTTAATATATAACACCACTATAAATTCTGGAGGCAAAGCGGGGTTTGGGGTGGAGGCTGACAGCTCACGACCTCCCATGTAATAACATCATGACCCCCTCAGGGGTACTAACCCCCAGTTTGAGAACCCCTGTTCTAAATAGTCTAGGGTGCTACTCTGAGACTCCAGAAACATAGCTTCAATTTGTTATTCTGCCACAGACTACATATGTGACCATGGGCAAGTTACTTATTCTATCTGTACCTCAGTTCCCCATCTATAAAATCAGAATAATAGTCCTGACCTTTCTCACAGTGTGTTGATTAAAAAAATGGGAGGTGTTCAGACACTACTGTAATGGGAGCCACTTTGGACGGAACTGATAACTGGCAAAGACAGGATGAGTTAAAAATGGGACAAGTGATTCAACAAATACAATCAATTTGTATTAATTTGTCTATACAGCTTGCAAGGTTGTTGCTGGTTTGTTGTTTTTTGTTTTAGTAAAGATAGGGAAAGAGAAGGAGTAATCAGTAATGGAGTGGACATGTTGAACACTGAACAGGAGTGAGTTTTGATGGTAGTTTGATGCACTGAAAGAGGGAGGTCACTTCAGGTGCAGTGTGGAGGATATTTCTTTAGCAAATAATGAAGCTGAATGTATGTTAAGATGAACAAGTGGAACTTGATTAAAGCCTGTGCATGCTCTGTCCTTGTGACTGAGTTGCTTCCAGCCTAATCCCCCACACTCCCTGTTTTTCTAGTATCCCCTCATTAACAGTCCCTCCAAGGAACATGAGCTTGTGACTCCAGTTCTACTGATCACGATGCAGAGGAGAAAGAGACTAAGTAAAAACAAGGCAAGAAGATTAGGCAAAATGTAGAACAAGAGGTAAAGCCGAAGGAAATGAGAGCAGTGATTGGGATGGATAGAAATATAACACCGCAACAGCCAACCCACAAAGTTGGATGTTTGTGGTGATGTACAATTATTTGGGCTAATTGTGTTTTTTGCTCCCCCTCGTTCTTTTCTGTGCAAAATACAGTTCATCAGTATGGGTTTTATTTTTTTATACTAATATGAAACAAAAGGGGATTCGTATCCAAATCCCATATTACAACAATAAACTTTCCCTTTCTCCATCCCTCACTCCCCCTAAATTGAAGGTCATTAGATAAATACTTCTGATTTTGGCCCAGCCCTAATTTTTAAAGTAAAAATCTTGTTAAATCACAGGTGACTAACTGAGACTCCAGTCCAGCAGTCTAATCCATGCAGGCAGATCTTGACAGTCTGTCTCCCACCCACCAAAAGAGTGAAGCACGTATTCATGAATGTACAATACTCACATGGAGTGACATTATAAAAATGAAAATATTTTAGAATTATCTGAGTGCAAAAATATCTTAACAATATATTTAAAACCAAAACCATTTTCTTGTTCTGATAACTCAAATAGTTGAAAAGATATACTACCAACTTCCCCACACACACACAAAAAATTTCACCTATGGGCTGAACAAGCACAACAAATTTCATCCCAAAAAGGTAATTTTTTTAAAGAAAATTGAAAGCCTCTGAAAATAGGGGCTTAGAGTGGAATGGCCATCTTAACCTTAACTACAGTATATAGCATCACTGCTGCAACACCGTAATAAAAAGGAAAGCACAGAGGATATTTGTTAGATTACTTTTACCACGGTTGACAGTAATACCATGATTGCTTTTCACAGGACTCTATAAGCAGAAAAGTAATGTTTATAACTTGACTCTTTATAATGGGGTTTCAAACTGAATTTTGTCACAGACGTTGGGTAGGAAAATCATATCATTGGCATTCCAGAAGTAAGAAAGTGTTGCTATTAGCTTGCATCTGTATTTAATTTCTTTGATAAGCCATACAATGGAAGGTGAAGCCATTTCTCCTTTATGGGGAACTGTTTCTGTACATCCCCCACTGTAGGAATCTCAAGCTGTGCCTTGGGAGTCCCAGAACCATTGCACACAAATAACTCTTAGGGGGAATGAACATATCAGTTGAAGGATCTGAATGTTCTGACAGGTTGTAAAAGATGCACCTCCTCACAGGTTATAAAAGATCCGTACTCCCCATTTCCTATCTTTCCTTCTATCAGCTGTAGTTTGCAGAAACATGTATCTTTTCATTTTATATGATATTTCTGAATAATCTCTTGAAATACGTTCTTACAGAATTTAGTGCTGAGGGTAGATTAGTAATTTCTTGTTGGGTCAGTGGGTCATTCAAGATGGCTAATCTGGAGAAGAGATCTTGATACAAGGGTGCCATATGGTATGTCCTTATATACCAGTCAACACACCTACTTGCTCCACCTGGTTCGGCAAAGGCCATTCTACTCAGGCCTGTTCAATTTGTGCCATGTTCATCTGTGGAGTTCTCTCAGAGCAGGAGAGGAGGTTGCAGGTGAATTCTCTCTGAGCAGTCTGATTCAGCATTGATGATAATTCTGCTTCTCAGGTCTCAGTGCCAAGAATGATGATGCCTAAGAATATTTGATACCGTTATGTTTAGTCTTGAAGAATAAAAAGCATTCCTTATTAGAGAGGTCTGAGGAAGAACTGCATCAAATGCACTCATTTAAAGGCCAGGTGCCTGAAATTTCTTGTGCCAACATACAAAAGAGGTAATTGATCCTAATGTGCTTCAGGGCCTGATGAACCACTCAGACTGGGGTAGGTCCTCAATTATGGGGGGGATCAGATCCTGAATCATAAAGTCAGTGATTTATTTCCCTTGACATTATTTCCCCTGATTATTTTATTCCCTTTTGTGACATTTAGGAGGCTCCCAGAACATCCAGAAGTAGCACTGAGGCAAAGATCAGGACAAATCTGAACGAAATAACTTTTTCCTTTAGCTAGAATATCCAAGCTACTGTGCAGATTTCTCTCAACAGAAGCTTGTCATTAAGAATGTATTTAGTAGGCTGAGACATATGGAAGCCATAATACATACAGTTCCCAGTGCCAAATTGTGTGTGAAGCACTATTGGTCTGTTTTCATTCCCAAATGTTTGAGAATTAAAGGGTCTATAATGCCTCACAATATGTTGACAGTGGTGTATATCAATGTATAATCTGTCTACATTGTATCCTTTTATCTAGTGGTATTTCTAACAACTGATGATTTTGTGGAGGGCTGGGAACACAATACTTGGATCAGTAAAAACTTCAGAGAAATATTCACCTTACTTACAATATTTCAGTAGTTTAGAATGCGTTATGGTAATCTCACATACTTTTGTATTCTGAGAGACAAAAACTATGGTAAAATGGAGTTAAGATTGGGAATATGTATTAGTGACTTGAGGATAAAAGACATTATAGGGATGTTGTCGTGATCTTGGACCCAAGTGTTTTAAACCCAGGAAATTCAGTAAAGACTACAGTTAAAAGGAATCCACAAAGGTTAAGGTGTGGAGATGCAGTTAAACCCAAACAATGTTAACCTTGTCTTGTTGTGATGCTGTAAAATAACCATATGATTAAGATGAAGGCATTTTTGTATTTGTGGTCCTTGAAAAGATAAAAACTGATTTTTAAATGTCAGATTTTTCCCCTAATGGCATCACATGGGGGGTAAGTGTGGGGGCAGAGTTATGGTTGCCCAGTGCCTTAATTGGGTGTTTCTTGACTGCAAGCTGCTATATTAATTAAATGGGATCTGGTCAAGGCTTCCAAAACCACATCATATTGACAGATCCTGACCTTGATAAATATTTTTGTAGTTGGTCTAAGCAGGCTGCTCAAAAGAGGATATTACAAATATGGAACTTCAGCCTATCATGAGCTAAGAACCTTATTGTTGACATAGGGAATGGCCATCTGCTGCATTGAACAACAATCTTTACCCTTCATTTTTTAAGAGTTTTGTGGTCAAGTAGTTATAGCACAGGGTTTCTCAAATGGGTTGCTGCTTGTGTAGGGAAAGCCCCTGGCGGGCTGGGCCGGTGTGTTTGCCTGCCCCATCCTCAGGTCCAGCTGATCGCAGCTCCCACTGGCTGCGGATCACTGCTCTGGGCCAATGGGAGTTGCTGGAAGTGGCGGACAGTAAGTCCCTCGGCCTGTGCCGCTTCCAGCAGCTCCCATTGGCTTGGAGCAGGTGACTGGGAGGAGTTTTATTTACAGCTCTCTCACTGACTTATTGTGTAACCCTGAACAAGTTAGTCAACCTCTGCCTGCCTGTTTACGCTCTTTAAAGTGATATAATATGTGACTATTTCACAGTGATGTTGTCAGATTTAAATATTTGTGAAGGATTTTAGGACCCTCTGATATACATTTAAATAAAGGTATTTTAGATATTCTTCCTCAGATGTGGAAAATGAATATGCAGACAGCAATAGTGTATAAAGCTGGCCAAAACTTCGAATTTCCAGTTCAGAGAAAATTTTGACATTTTGAAATTTGTTCTCAGTCCAGTTTGGACCAAAACCAAATATTTTCAAAAATTCCCACAAATAGGAATTAACTAAAGTTTTATTGAGAAAAATTTTCTTTTTGAAATTTAAAATTTTTTTTCAGAATATATTTTCCATGGGAATATTTGTCAAAATGGACATATTATCTGAAGTGTTTCCAATTAAATGAAAATAGCATTTTTTTTTGCTGAAAAAATGTTTCAGCTAAAAATTTCAAACCAGCTTTAGTGTATAGTTAACATCAGCAATGTTGATGTGCAATGTAAACTACTGCCTTCTGCAAACTGATCAACCAGTTTGGTCAGTCATCAAAAGAACTGACATCTAGGTGAGAGGAGAGAGTCAGCATTGTTTCTGAAATTGAACAGTTGGGCTCCATAGACCTTACTGAGTGAGAATTAACACTTCCTCCAACAATGCCAGCTCACGATAGGAGTCAGAGTGGAGAAAATAGCCAGGAAGGGAGGACTGGGATGTTAGAGAGAGTAGAGGTAATAATTTATTTTTGGTGCTGTAAATAAAAATCCCTCCCCAACTAATCAAATATGGAATGCCCATAGGGGCAATAGCAGTTATAAAATGTTTTTTGGAGGAGGAGTAAAAATAGCACAATGTGCTGTTGGAGGAACTGAAACGAATCTTGAGTAATATTATGCTGCAATTGCCCTCACACTTAGTTCATATTTGTATGACGTAGTTTGTTCTCATTTTATAGTTTTTGATATATGTATTCAAAAGGCCATTGCAGTATTTGCTGTGAATTCATCTTGATGAAGGATATTCCTTCTGCCTTTCTGACAGTGTTTTGAGGCCTCAATGTCTATACAATCTGGACTCCTAGAGTTGTAGACTTTAAGGCCAGAAGGGACCATCATGATCATCTGCTCTGACCTCCTGCACATTGCAGGCTGCAGAACTTCACCCAGCCACTCCTGCCATAGACTGATAACCTCTGGCTGTGTTACTGATGTCTTCAAATCATGATTTAAAGACTTCAAGTTACAGCAAATCCACCATTTACTCTAGTTTAAACCATTAAGTGAGCCATGCTGCAGAGCATGGCAAAAAAAACCCAGGATTTCTCCCACTCTGATCTGGGGGAAAATTCCTTCCTTACCCCAAATCTGGTGATCAGTTAGACCCTGATCGTGTTGGCAAAACCCACCAGCCAGACACCTGGGAAAAAATTCACTGTAGTAACTCACAACCCTCCCCATCTAGTGTCCATCTCCAGACTCTGGGGATATTTGCTACTAGCAGTTGCAGATGGGCCACATGCTATTGTAGGCAATCTCATCATACCATCTCCTGCATAAATGTGTCGAGCTCAAACTTGAAACCAATTAAGTTATTTTACCCCCACTGCTCCCCTTGGAAGGCTGTTCCAGAACTTCACTTCAGTCATAGGGTGTGATTGCAGAATGGGGAAACCTACTTGAGCTAGTTTAATTAGCTAGCTCAGGTACCAGAGCAGTGGCAGCTCAGGTTTCAGTATGCGCTAGCCATGTGAGTAACTATCCAGGGTTCAGAGTGGTCTTGTACAGCCTGTGCTGAACCCCCACTGCTGCAGCTTCACTGCTCCAGGACCCAAGCTAGCTAGATTAAAGCTTGCTTGGGTATGCTACCTGAGTTGCAGTCACACAAAGTGATTACCATGTAGACATGCACTTGGAATGACTATGAAATTCTGAGCAGGTATGTGCTGTACTCAAGCAGTAGAAAGTTCTTCATTCTTACGTTTTCTCTTCTTTGAACAGCTACACCAGGGATTTTCAAACTTCATTGCACCGCGACCCTCTTCTGACAACAAAAATTACTACATGATCACTGGTATGAGGGCTGAAACCCAAGGTGATGGGGCTCAGGCTTCGTCTCTGGGCCCCAGCAAAGCTAATGCCTGCCCTGGCGACCCCATTTAAATGGGATCTCGACCCACTTTGGGGTCCGGCCCACAGTTTGAGAACTGCTGGACTATACTAATGGTTGATATCTATTGCTATTTTCATGATTTTACTGTAAGGAAGTTGGAGCCTGTCTCCTTGCTTGTTTTGTATAAGTTCAGTTTATTTAGAATAAACATTTTCACAGAATCAGATCAGAGGTATAAAAATGCCATACTTCACTGTTCTGTCATTTCCTCTTACTGTCTTCAGAGCCTGTTTACACCTACAGCGCTGCAGCGCTTAGTGAAGATGCTAGTTGCTACTCAAGAGGCGTAGCCATGTCAACTGGAGAAGCCCTCCTGTTGACACAGTGCTCTCTACACTGGGAGTGAGGTCAGTATATCCATGTTGCTCAGGGGTGGCAGTGTAGACCAAGCCTCAGAGTTGCTGGTTTAGCTTTTATTCTATAGTTCTCTCCTTTTTTGAAGACTGCTATAAAGGTCACTCTTTTATCAAAAGACTTTCAAAGAATCCACAGTATTAACTTAGGAAATCACAGTGTTTGAAGTTCTTCATAATTGGAGCTCCATTTTTCTTGGAGCTACCATTTGTCATAGTCTCAAAACAATATACATTTTTAATAGACCATTCACAGATTTCCATGTTAGTCATATAATGAAATGATTTCCTTTTTGGAGTTAAATGTTAATAGGATCAGCTGAACACGTGAGAGGTGCTTAGTTGCCTAAGTCTAACATAGTTTATATGCATATTAAACGAATCTATGTAATAGTATCCTAAAGAAGAAAAACATTTTGCATATGGGCCACTGTGTATTATGTCAACATGGTCTAACTAATTTTGTCTTCCCCTCTCTAAGTTAGCCCTTCTTGTGAGAGCCCTAGAGTAACTTCTTTAACTTTGCCCAGTTAAATGATGTAATAAATGGCAAATCCTTTTCTAATATAGCTATTCTATATTCTGTAGTGCCCAAAGGTGGGATTAGTGCAACTGTGTATTATAGAGTCAAAATAGTGACCCACAGTTAAATCTGTACAATTGTTTTCAATATATCTTGATTTTGATAGTCTCCTACTTCCATCGCTTTCAGGGCTTGGGAAGCTCCCTTCTGCAAAGAGTGTTTAGTTTGAGGATACTGGGACAACGTGTTGGAGTAATGAGACTTTAAAATTATGATGCTTTTTCACTTTTGAAAAACTGTTCATAACTCAAAAACAACTTTGTATAAAAACATCAGGCTTGGTTTATACTCTAATCCTTGTTAGTGTTTGTTTGCATTGTCATAGATCTGTTGGGCCAAATTTATCCTGCTGTAATTCCACTGAAAGTGATGGAATGATATCAGAAATGAATTCGGATCACTCCAGTATTATTTGAGATTTTTGTTTTCTTTCTGCCTGTTTTCAATTATTATTAATTATTATTATTATTTATTCTTATTATTTATTTTGTTTTAGATTTTTGGCTTGAAAGGGAAACAGAGCTGGTAAATTATTTCGCCCACTACCAAAGATGTCTTTGCATCCTTGCTCCGACTGTGCTTTCTTATGTGCAGCCTGTGGCATCAGTGCATTACCAAAGCACAGCAGTCAACTTGGTTCAAATTTCCTTTGAGTGGAAGCATGAATGACAGGTCATCATCTGTTCATTTACAGAAAATGTTCATAATCTATTTAGGTTTAAAGTGCAATTCAGCTCTAAAATGTGATGGGGACAAAAGCACTTTCTTGCCTAGAAAATGTATTTCTTTTGTGAATTCAGAATTCTACCTACCTTATTTACCAAAATCATTTCCCACCACATTTTATATCTATTAGGCCTTCAGAACCAACAATAAAGGAAGTGAGTTGGATTCTGTTTTTTGTACCTCATTTAACAGACTTGTTTACAAAGTTGCAAATAGTTACACCCATGTAAATGCATTAGGGACTTTCTGGTTACACAGATATAGTGTGGCACAATTTGAAGACAATGGGGTTAGATATGTATAACTGAGGGCCTATGAATCCTTTATTACTGTTGATCATGTGTGAGGAGGAAAGAATTCCATTTCCCATTTAGATCCTGGGTTGAGATTGAAGAGCTGGCACTTTATTTTTTAAAAAAAAATTACTATCTTTTCAGTGAATAGTTAATGCAGAAACATTTGAGACAATAAATGTAGAATTCCCTCTGTGCCATTTTTTGCAGTTACATTTTGCAATGGAATTGCAATGAACCATTCCTCATCAAGAATTCTTGAAATTGTGTGTGTAGTGGTTGTCTGTATGATCCCTTTTAAGGTCAATAGAGCCTCTTCAGTTATTCTTACTAGTGGGCCATAGGTTCTGAACAGGTAATTACACAGCGGGTAATTGCTATGAGCAGCATAGTCTTTGTAGAAGTATTAATAATTGTGACTCCTGAAATATGAGACTCATGACAGTCACAGACTTTGCAAGTTATCTCAGCAAAGTTTATGGGAAGTTCGTTTCTGCTCACATTGGATACAAACATGATACCCCCTCTCTTTGAGTCATTACAGACTCTATCAATTAAATTTGAAAGTATCATCAGCTCTCCTATAAAATCCAGGAGTTACTAAGGTTTCAAGGAAAATCCATTCAGCCATTCAGTTATCTGAGCAGTGGGGAAAGTATATTATTTCTGCTATAATAAAAACTAAAAAAAAAAGTCCAGACATAAAACTTAGCTAAGATAGTGTTAAGGTAAAAATATATTGCCCTCTGAAACAATGCTAATAGAATTTTATAGTCTAAAAACACTTCCTTAACTCTAGGGCTTAGCTTCTCAGCTGATATAAAGCAGCAAAGCGCCACTGATTTCAAATAAGGTATACCTATTTACTCCACGATAATCTGGCCTTGGGAATTTGGCAAACTTATATTTGACAAATACCAGCTTTCACTCTGTCCTTGTATTCCTGCCTGCTTCTATCAATAGATCAAAGACCTATTACTTTGCCCACTCTATGTAATCTTAGCAGTATACTCTACTGTGCTCTACCAACATAGGTCACAGACCACTACAGGTACGTCACATAGTGAATCATACATATCACAATATACAGGCCAGAGACTCAGTCACCTCCCCTTCTATTCTTCATCCTAATGACCAGGGACTATAACATAGCACATCATACCCTTCACATGTAATTGTCCAGATCCTGAACTCTTCTTCATCTAGTGTACTAATTTACAGTGTTCAGCCTAATCCAGCAGTCTTAAAAGCCCATGGAATCTACCTTGTGTACCCTCTCACTAGGGACCAAAGACTTTATTCTGCAGTTAGTCTCCAGATCCACCTATTCAACATATTCTGATAACAGTACCCCATATATTGAAGAAAGGGGTACTAGTTTTACACTGCAGTCCATGGAAGAGAAGGGGAGCCAACATGAGGATAGACCTGTCCAGCAGCTTTTGTGCCTCTTAGACAGTATACAGAAGTCATGTACTTCCCCCTTCTCCACACACCTCAGGTCAAGCTCCTACGTCATATGTTATAATCTCAGAGGGGTGAGATGCAGCTAGGCCATCTCCAGGGCTTTTTTCCCTTCAGATCATCACCACCAGCATCCCTTTCTAGCATATGGCTTGAGTCCCATGGTTACAAAGATCTGCCTGATACCCTCCCAATAAGTAGCCAGTATAACCCCTTAGCTAATAGAGACTGGAAGATATGGGTTATATCATGTCTCAACAGAGGAGAATTAAGTTCCAGGTGATAATGGGTAATGGTTTCTGTACCACAGAGCAGAGATATAGGGGCAGAATTAAGGATTGTATCAGAATTTTATACATACATTTCCTATGTGGTTTAAGGAGTTTTAAAAGTAAACTTGCTTATGATGTGGATGAAAGTACACTCAGTTCTTAAGGATAACACTGTCTTAGCTATGATTTTTTGCCACTGAATAGAGTGAATAGCTTTGAGCTAAGTCTATGACAGTTTTGAGACTCTGTCAGTGTCAATTTTTGAATTCATTTGTATTTTGTGAAATATTGTTTGACTGGCCATTTACTAGCAGGGTGCTGGCATGTAGTGAACAGCCCATGTCTGGAAAGGTGTGACAAAGTCATTAGGGAGTCATTAGCAGTGACTGGCTCTCACATGCCTGAAAAATTGAGTTTCTGCCTTTGAATGGGCTATCTCTTCACAAAAACTTTTTTAGGAAGGAAGAGGATGGATGTGTGTGGGCTGGAATCCCTTTCCCTTGGCCCAAGCATATGGCTGGAAGAGCTGTACTTTTTCTCCATCTGACTTCCAGACAAGGTGCTTTTAAAAAGAGAAGCCTTCTGAGTAAGGAGGCCTTTCCACTGCCAGAAGTAGAAGACTGAACTGGAGGAGTAGGGGCAGAAGGGACCTGGCCCTTAAATGACATTGACCAAAACCCAGAAGGCTCCCAGGAGTGGTGAGGACACTGGAGGGAGAGATTTGCATTGAGATGTTTGTTGATTTTTCCATAGATCTGTACCTCTCTTGTGCTCTCTAAGAGTAAAGTGTGCAGGTTTTTAAGAAGTTCCTTTGCAAAGCCTGTGTGTTATTTGCTTCAACTGCCATCTGGTGCCTGAAGAGTTAAACAGTAAATCAGAGTGCCCATGAAGCGTGGCGTTCTTGAAATAGTGTGCATATGCAGCTGGGGACTTCAGAAGTCTGAAGCACTGGTTCCAGGGTGTAAGTGAGTAGACCGTTGGTCCCATCTGCAAACGGGGGTTTCAGAACCAGGGTTTGCACCTCGGGACTGTACCTGAGTGATCAGGAGCAAGGATCAGTCACTTCCTAGCTCAAGAGAACGTAGCAGCTCGTGAAATCCAATGGTTTGGTTCCAATGCAGCAGTCTGGTGACCCTCCACAATGGGCGACTCAGCCAGGCTGTAACAGAGTCATTGAGGGGGGTGCAGCAGCAAGCACCACTCTTGCAAAATATCATACAAAGATGTTGTGGGGGTAAGCGTACGGTGAAACTAAGGGGAGATAAATACACAACAAACTTATTTCGTACAAAATTTCTTTCATTATTAGTGATAAACTGCATGCTATGAAGTGATATGCCAGAAAAAGAACAGTTACTTCTATTGTAAAGATGTCATTGTTTGTAGCATTTATGTTCATAAGAGGAAACACATTCAGATTCTCATCAGGAAACACATCTGTGACTTAGTCACAGCAAACACACTTGGTCTCTGCGCATCTTGTAATTCCATCAGCTGCACACCTTCCTCTTCCTCATTCCCCTTTACTGTCTTCATAGTTCTGCACTTAGGTGTTTGAAGTACTTGGCCTTCAATGAGGGAGGGATAGCTCAGTGGTTTGAGCATTAGCCTGCTTAAACCCAGGATGGTGAGCTCAATTCCAAAGAGGACCACTTAGAGATCTGGGGCAAAATCAGTACTTGGTCCTGCTAGTGAAGGCAGGGGGCTGGATTCCATAACCTTTCAAGGTCCCTTCCAGTTCTAGGAGATTGGTGTGTCTCTAATTATTACTATTACTCATAATGTTCTAATAGATCACTAAAGTGACTGAAATTTTAAAGCTCTTCAAACATGTTCAGTCTTTCCCCAGGATTGTATCTTAAATGCAAATAGAGTGAGTGTGTGTGTGTGTGTGTGTGTGTAAACAATGATAAACTTGTCTAAGAGTCTCAAGTGTGATTTTTAGAAAGTAAATTTCTTTCTTGTATGTGCTGGGGGCCCTTCACCAGCTCTCAGCTTCCATCAGCGGGAAAGTGTGAAATGACAGCAATTTTCTGTAGCCTTGGTGATTGAGCTGCCTGTATCATAAGAGGGTAATACTGAAGGTCATGTCATTGGTAATTCTAAAACAGATTTCTCAGGCCATATGATTGGCCTTGATGGAAAGGATACAGAGCCCCTCATCTGTCCACCACAGAACATCTGTGCACATACTTGCACACAGCCCACTATCTTTTGCAGCTACTGAAATTTCAAATAATGGAGAAGTGTCTGTTTCATGACTTGGTAGGGATTAATATCTATTTTCTGAAAACAGTAATCAGAGTTGCCAAGAAGCTGGTACTCTTAGAAACTAGCAATTCCAGGTGACCGTAAATGTTTAAGAGAAAGTTAAACAAATATTTGTCATGGTGTGTGTGTGTCATGGTAAATGATAAATAGAATATCTTTAGAGAAAATCCTGCCTCATTCATGGGGGGCACAAGATCTCAATTATTATAGGCAAGGAGGATGGGGTTTTGCAGCACAATGGTTTTTTGTTTTGTACTTATGTGCTCCTGAGTTCTGTCCAGGACCTGAACCTGCCAGGGATGGTCTTTAGCTGGTATAAATTGTCATAGCTCTATTCAAGTCAGTGGAGCTCCTGAAGCAATGACAATTCACAGCAGCTGAGAATTTACATATACCTTCATTTGTTGTCCTTACTGTCCCTCTTGTTATATCTGAGGAGATAGAGACAGCAAGCAAGCAATGTAATTAAAAATAAAACAAAATAGACACCTTTGCTGGGTCTCTCGGAGAGCCTGATCCAAAGCCCTTTGAAGTCAACAGAAAGACTCCAACTGACTCCTTGGATCAGGCATTCTGCCTTTGTTCTGTCAGTCTGTGTTTTTCAGGCCTGGTCTACACTTACAAGTTTCGCTGCTATAAATATCTCAGCTAAGGGGGTGATTTTTTTTAACCATAATAATAATAGAACTGGTAAAAGTCGTGTGCAGATAGTTGTATCAGTATAAAGGTGCCTTACACTAGCATAGTTTATTTCTTCTTCCATATAGGAGGTGTACCATTATAAAATACCTGTATACTGATACAACCCACGTGGAAGGTTGTACCACTTTAATTATACTGGTATAAGTTTCTTGTGTAGACAAGCCTCAGACAACTAAAAGCAGGGACTGACTCCTTATTCATGTATTCATGTATAGCACCAAGCACATTTTTTGGCATTTATCAGATGATAAATATTATACAGAAGAGAATCAGGCTTCACTTAATCTTATATGAAGGAAACTGATTTTTCTGTGATCAGGGTAATGTGTCATGGAACTGATAGATTTTGAAACTGTGGTCCTCTGTGAACCAGCTTGGTTCTTAACAGGGATTTTCACTCTATATATGAAAATTATTTTTGAATTGTAAATTGTAATAAAACTGCAGCCATTGTGCTATTAAAAAAAAGCACTTGTCATCTTTTGGATCTGGAAATTCTTGACACATTTACTAGAAGTTTAATTCAGCAAATGTTCTCCCATCATGGATTTTAAGTCAAATTCATTAAAGTTGGTGTTTTATTTATGAATAAATATGGACTAGTGTGATTTAAAATGGAAAGGTAGCAACATGTTGAGGAAATGCATAAAACTCAGGCATCTGACTTGTTAAAGCCAGAATGATCTGTGCAAAAACTTCCATGTTCAAAAAAAATTCCTTTGGGTGCAAAGAATCTGTTTTCATTATCTGTAGAAGTATGTGATGTTCACATACGGCACTCTTGATGCATAATCATG
Organism: Chelonoidis abingdonii; assembly: GCF_003597395.2. Taxonomy (NCBI): domain Eukaryota; kingdom Metazoa; phylum Chordata; order Testudines; family Testudinidae; genus Chelonoidis; species Chelonoidis abingdonii. The sequence continues at coordinate 89,677,363 of NC_133769.1, forward strand.
TTTTGATTATCTCTTTCACATTTCCATTTCTTCATTACTTGGTGAGATTTGTTTATTTACTCATTTATCATTGTGTAGTTCACTGTGTTCTTTCTTCACGTTAGTCATTATTTCATTAATCTTCTAATCTAGAATGAAAAATTTGGTGGTTTGAGAGAGAAGGTAGAAGAAAACAGGTTCAATTTGGGGAGATACCCTGATGATGAAGGAGAGATGGGATCTGTGAACCGTGGAAGATAAGAACTTGGAAAACTATGAAATTCATGACCTTGCTTTATATAGAATGAACAAAGTATCATTAGACATGTCTGCTTTCCAATCATAAACTAAAAGCACATTTTAGTAAGATCATTATTTGATAAGTAAAAGAAAAATGAGTTTAAAAGGTAAAAAAATTCTATTCACTATGAAAAAGTAAAAATAGTTAAAAGTCATAGAAGTCCTATATTAACATTATGTGCAATATCAAGAAGAGTTAATGTATCACATGTTTGTGATATTACAGCCATGAACATGAACACCTAATCACTTTTCATTTAAATGTAGGTGTTAGATAAAATGTTTTCTGGTACTTTAAAATACATGTGTATGTGTGCTGTAATTCAGAAGACTTTGTCAACAAAATAAAAAGGGTTCTTTTGCAGAAGGTCTCACACTTCAACACAAGGTTATTTGTTTACACTGTAGATCAAATATTCAGCATTAAAATGCATCATAATCCTAACACTGCTCTCATTATATGACAGAAGTATGCCAGTGAAATTAAAAAAAAAAAAGACAAAAGATTTCCTTACTTCTAAGTTGGATAGGAGCAGCTGTTTGGATAATTCCACAGAGGGGCAACAATGACCAACTGACTTGCACATTTTAAAGAAAAAATGATACCTAATCCTTTGAGGATGCCATATGTTCTGTGCTTTGAGGCAAGCTGCCTACAGTACATAGCAATTAGACCGAATGGAGACTGTGCTAAAATTTTATCCAAAATGCCAGTAGAGAAGAATTTCTCCTAATAGAATTTAATCACTAATAGAGAGACATACCTACATTTCAGATATTTATTGCAAAATAAATTGGTTAAAATGCAAATTCTTTCAATCCTCTTTCCCTAAGAGTGTCGGATACGAACTAAACAGGTTTGTTTTGTTTGTTTTTCCGTTTGTTTAAATTATGGTTGGAATTAGTTCTGCCCTTTTGTTATAGAAAATTTGTGAATTATTATTGTCTGGAATGTATTGTGACTCTTAGCTTTAGACATCATTTTTCATTTGACTGTGAATTAGGTATGAAGTGTATTAGTTGTTTCAAAGTAGCCGGTATAAGTATTCATCAGAGATGGGGGTGGAATTTACAATTGACAGCTGGCGCTAAATAGCAGATCTATAGTTTTGCATTAAACTTCTACACAGTCATGTAATTTTTGTTGCCTCAGTTTAATACTTAAATGTTTTCCTGAATTGAGGCATATATGAAAAATTTATACTGCTGTTTTGGGGATACACTGTCCATAAATGTTTAGCTAGTTAACCTGAGAGATGAAGAAATATTGAATAAATAAAGAAACAAATATTGAGAGTCATTAGAGAGGACAAAGGCCTATTAGCCCAACCTGGCACACAGATGTCCTGGGCCTTGAAATAGAATCTCCAAAGACCTGTCAGGACATATAACCCTGAGCTAATGAGCTGAGACAGTTTGTCTAAGGATATCCAGAACAGACTGAGAGTTGCCCTTTAAATTCTGAGTCAAGAATGGGCTTATTCTGCTTTGCAGTATGTAATACTTCCATGTTTAATGGGCCTTAGTCCAGCAAAGCACTTAATAAGCAGAAGCTCATGTGTAAAGTCAGTGGAAACTACTCATGTTCTTAGTTGCATAAACATGGGGATGCCCACATTATCAAAGAGGTGATAGGCTTATTTACAACAATATGAACATGTGAATGTATATTTGTTCTTTTCTATACATCATATAACCAGTTTCAGGTCTGGTACTTCATGCTCTATCAAAGCTAAATGAAATGCTTTTTCCCTTCTGGGAAAAGCAGTGGTGGGTAGGGTTGCCAATTTTGGTTGGATGTATTCCTAGAGATTTCATCATATGACATAATCTTTAAAGATTAAGCTTTAATTCCTGGAGAATCCAGGCCAATCCTTGAAGGTTGGCAACCCTAGTGATGAGAATTCCTTCTAACTGTATATAGCTCATGTTGTGAGATAACAAGATTTAAACCTGAAATGAACATTACTGATCTTGGCTTCCAAGCCATGAGGTTTTAGGGTGGGTTTTTACATTTGGAAATGTTGACCTTTGACCGCAGCCTGATCTTGGAAGGTTTATATCTAAAATTAACTACAATTCATATGCTAGAATGCTTAAAGAAGGGGAAATGAGCCATTAGTACTATAGTACAAGTAGGCAAATATAAAACATGTATTAATATTTGAATAGGCCTTCCAATAATTCTGAGGCCTGTGGCACTTGGTAGTTAGCGTAAGACCTACGTAGTTGGCAGGAATGCTTGACCAAATGTTATAATAGCAATATGTATTTTGTGATACACAAGTAAACTGCAAAAGAATAGTTTATACTTGAAATAATGGAGGTTTAGGCTTTTTCATATTTTAACCATGAAACAAAACTTTATTCATGTATCAAAACATTTGAAAATGTGGTGACACAAATAGCTTATGCTAACAGCAAGAACCCTAATTATGGCCTCACGGAATAACACACATGAGCAAAGGGCTGAGACTAAATCAAATATGGTCCCAGATATGAAGTGATTATAAACAATAAGGTTATAAAAGATGGTCAGACCATCCCCTAGTTGGAGACATCGGGATGACAGAATGGTGAAAATTGGATCGTAACGTTCTCTTATAGTGTTTCCTCCACTTACTCTTTTTCTATCTTCACTTTAATGTCTCCATAGAATAGTGAGTATCCAGAATTCAGTGGGAGTTGCTTTGCTGTTGGTTGCTTTGCTATATTTATTTCTGAATCTATATTTCCATTTATTTTTCTGTGATTGAAATTATACACCTCTACCTTGATATAAAGCTGTCCTCAGGAGCCAAAAAATATTACTGCGTTATAGGTGAAACCATGCTATATCGAACTTGCTTTGATCCACCGAAGCGTGCAGCCCCAACCCCCCTGGAGCGCTGCTTTACTGTGTTATAGCCGAATTCATGCTATATCAGGTCACGTTATATTGGGATAGAGGTGTACTTGTTTATATGGAACTAAAGTCCCCATGTCGCTGTGTATGTACTCACCAATCTCATTATACACATAATGAATTTACCTAATGAGTAAAGAACCTGTAGTGAATGACTTGTGCAATTTGCACCTAAATTAATCAAAAGGCTACAGAAGAAAAAAAAAACTATTTTCTAATAGGATTTGTTTTTTTTGTTTTTCTTGTAGTTTTATGTCTGTTTTTATTTAAGGCATATGTTTAAAGCTGCTCAGTTTGGTATGTTAGAAGTAGTCCAAGTGAAGACGGCTTATTAAGAGTAGTGCAGGTGGACAACGGTTCATAATAAATGCAATTTAGTACATGGATCTGAAGTTAGACAAATTCAGACTGCATGTGCTATACATGTATTTCATATATATAGTAATATAAATTACACACACAGTTATAATACTATATATATGCACAGTGCCTATAATAAATATATGTGTATATATAAAATAGCATGTGTGTGTGCACAGGGTATATAGTATATAGTTTTCTAGATGATCCATTCTAGCCAGTCAAATGTTTACTTAATGTAAAAGACAGGACCTTAACTTGTATATTAGGGTCTTGTACATCATCTTCTTCCTGTTTCTCATATACAGCTAGACTTGCAGTTTCTTGCTAAGCCACAATATGCTAGTACCTTTGAGATATGATTCACTCCAGGAGCTATATCACTGGCTCCTGACAGCCAGTTAAGGTCAATCAAGGAATCTAGCGTTCACCATCCTTCCCTTGAAATGCTTTCAGTATCTATAGAGAAGACTCAAGGATGCATCCAGTCCTCAAAGTGCTGGTATTCATGTTGCCTACTTTGAAGAGCCATGGCAACTAAAGGAAGAGGATCTTGGGGACATCAGGTCTGAGGGCACCATCTGCCATAGCTCAGTAGGAAAACACTGAGGATCTCTTTGCTCTTAAATAGAAATACAATTTTGGAAGGAGATGAAAAAGAAATACTGACCGAAAGGAGAAATGGAATTGCTTATGGGAAGAGTTCCTTGGCTTTTCCTAGATTTAAAAAACAAACAAACAAACAAAAATTTTAAGTGAACATTTGTCATTTGGATTGAAAAAGTGACAGCTTGTGGTTAATGCCCTTTGCTTTCCACTTGAGGTGTTTGACAGGGTCAGGCCAGATGGCTACAGGAGAGTGGTAGAAGGTAGATATGTTAGCCCCAGATTAAGCAGGTCCCTTTTCCCTGAGTAAGATAATGGGCTGTTCCAGAACAATCAGGAAGTTGCTGGAACCAATTAAGACAGGCTAATTAGGACACCTGGAGCCAATTAAAAAGCTACTAAAATCAATTAGGACAGGCAGGCTAATCAGGGCACCTGGTTTTAAAAGGACCTCACTTCAGTTAGTGAGGTGCATGCGAGGAGCTGGGAGCAAGAGGCGTACAAGAAGCTGAGAGTGAGAAGGTGTACTGCTGGAGGACTGAGAAGTACAAGTGTTATCAGACATCAGGAGGAAGGTCCTGTGGTGAGGATAAAGAAGATGTTGGGAGGAGGCCATAGGGAAGGAGCCCAGGGAGTTGTAGTTGTCATGCAGCTGTTACAGGAGACACTGTAGACAGCTGCAATCCACAGGGCCCTGGGCTGGAACCCCAAGTAGAGGGCAGGTCCAGGTTTCCCCCCATCCCCTCAACTGTCTATTTGATAGAAGAACAGTTGACCTGAACTGTGGATCCCACCAGAAGGGAAGGTCTCTGGCCTGTCCCCCAACTCATTAAGTGGGCCAGCAGAGACAGCGGGGATTATTCTCCTCCTTTTTCCCCATGCTGGCCAGTGATGAGGTTAGCTGAGTGAATGGCAGGTTTGTGCCACTAACAAAAGGAACCAAACTGAGGACTGCTGAAAACCTCTAAGGCTACCAAATCTGCCAGAAAGCGCAGAACCCACCAAGGCAGAAGAGGAACTTTGTCATGTCATATACCTCTACCAGTCACTTTCAACTCCTTTGAAAATTGTGTGCTGGTGTGTTTTCCTCCAGATCACGTGCACACACAGCCAATGTTTGGTAGTAAAATGGGCTGGTTTCAGGTGTCACAATATCCTTTTGATTACACTTGAGGGGTCTTTCCCACCAAAATGAAATTTGACTCAAATCACCTCCTAGATACCTTACTCACAAGCACTGTGCTGTTAGAAAATAAAGCAGTAGAGCCTGACATACCAAATAGGTGCTTCCCAATTTATCACGTGATAGACATAGCCAGATCTGGCTCATACAGAAATGAGAGGGTGACCCCTTTCATAGTCAATTTTAGAAACACAAGGAGAAATAGGTAATTAAGAAATTGCCAATAATAGTAACAAGGAACAATAAACAAATAGGCACCACCAAACCAAACAAATGGGCACCACCAACTGTTTCAGTTACAGTAACAGGAGCTGCAGGTGCTATAGGCTCTGAGGTTTTGTCTCTAGGTCAGTAAGATACAGTGGGGTATTATGGTAACAAAATTGCTATAAGCATTCAGCAAAGAGAAGAAAATTACAGTATCTTGATGTACATATCTAACTTGTAGAAGAAATTGTGTAATATATTATTTAAGTAGTAAATTGATTAAAGGCATGCATATGCAAGAGGGAACAGAGTTAAGATAGTATGTGTAACTTTAACTTTTGCATTTCTGGATCTCACATGCTAAACTGTGCAACGTTAACATTCTCAATTCATAATTTTGAATAGCATGGCACACATTAGTTTTAAGTAATTATTTATTATTTTTGTTCCCACTTCATAGATCCCCAGCTAGTAGATTGTAAATACTAATTGACATAACTTATTCCCTAATGATTTTATATATACTTGTGGGTCTAAAGCATGCTTAGGCTTGATAAAATGTCAATAGGAAACTCAGTTCAAAAAGCACATTAATAAATACCTAGCAGGTTAGTGTTAATGCTCCAACTGTGCCCTTACCTCACTCTGTGTTTCTTAGGTATGTCAAGGAGTTGAGAATAGATATCTTATATGCTGCAAAATATCCAGAAAGTGAATTTGATTGAAGATGCAATTGCAGCCTTAACTCTGATTGTCCCTGCTTTTTCAAGTTTAACTTGCAGGCTTAAAGATTTAGTTTTTTGTATTTATGATCAGGTATCTGATTTGAAAGCTGGTTTTGTATAGATAAAAATATAGCTACCCTACATACTAGTAACCTTCTATTTTAGTTCATTTCTTACTGTAAAACATCAAATTTTGTCTTTACTGATATAAACAAGCAAAACGTAACAATAATTCAGTGACCACCTGTTTCTTTATGAAATTTTAAATAGTCAAAATTCAGTTTTTCACTTTGAGATCATGCCAAGCAGTGGCTCTGATCAAATAGAATCTGGTCATAGATTATGCAATATTATGTTTGTGTTGACAAGATAATTAGCCATGATTGAAATTAGATGTATACAGAAACAACAACAAATATGTAGAAAGCTTGTTCAGGAGTTGAATGAGAAGGTTTTTTGCGTTTTGTTTTTTTTACTGGTAATTTGATTTTTTTATTGTCACGGTTGGTTTCATGTGCTCATGTGTTGGATCTCTCTCTCTTTAAAACATGAAGTTTGAATTTCCATGCATTGCTCTTCTCCCATCCTATGACTGGCAGTCAGGACAGAGCTATAGCACCATCTGCTTAGAAACAAGGAAGCAAAGGAATTGTGAGATACTGCCCCATCGATATAAGTCCCACTCAGTTTCCCCTTTTCCTCCAGTTCTTTTGCAGTCTTCTGCTTACAAGCATGGGGCTATCACCACAGTTCTGCTCTCTGTCCCTTCTTTCTTTTTTTTAAGCTCTCCCTCTCTTCCTCGGGAAATGACAGAAGATAGGAATAGAGAAAGAACAGACAAACAACAGGAGAAAGAAAAGAAGATGGCTAAGAAGGCTGAAACTAGAGTAAGGGACTACATGGAAGAAAAGTGTGGAAGGCAGAATAACTAGCTCTGTCTGCAACTGAATGCTGGTAGAACATTCAGTCAAGAGTCTTCAGCCCCCAGGAGCTACCAAGAATCCAGGCCTCTCGAGAGGTCCAATACCAAAAGGCTGTACATCAGCCCTTTTTGCTCCAATGAGTGGAATCTTCTACCTGGCTGGAGACCTACTACCTGGTCAGTATGTCTGCCGACTGCCTGCCTTGCTGCTCAACCCTCTTACAGCTTCCTATTGCAAAAGTCAAATGTTGGTGGCTTATGTGAACCACTAGTGTGGCTCCTAGTGCTCATTTTCCTTTGACAAGAGATGCTTCTGGGCCCTTTGGTGGAAGCCCATCTCATACTCCCCCACCTCTCTCTCTGCTCTATATTTAGAAAGGAGGGGTAATTTGCTTACATACTGGGTATGCCAGAAAAAGTTTTTCCTGGGGGATGGAGCCTCAAACTCTAGATCCTTAAGATAATTTTACTTGCACCACAGATTGTGTCATTGCTGCATTAGAAAAGCTCACTCTATTTTGTTTCCTAACCCATGAGACTAAAGCTCTCCTTTACCTGTAACAAGGACCTGAGTACTGCCTTCCACCACAAGTTATTGGAGAAGATCAGGCAGGACAGAGCAGTGGTTACCTTGCTGGCTCTTTGATAGCCCTGTTTCCTTGTTTTTTATGAATTGATGACTCTGTAAGTTACCCCTGTCTGGTCACTTCCAGTGAGATAGGACCTTCAGTCCCAGGGCCCTGTGTTATACAATCAGTTCTGACTTTTGAAGTTGACTACCTGAAAGCTAAATAGAGTGGCTTCCTATAACAGAATGTTTTTCACCTGAGGTGGCCTATGGTCTGGTTATCAGCAGGAAACCATTGTTTTTTGCACACATGTTCTTTCATTTAGAAGATGAGGAGATGATGTGTCACCAGAAACATTGGCTGTTCTAGAATGATCCCTCCACAATGTTTTGAGCTTTCTCTTTCCAGGATTTCATAAGGTTTTTAAAATCTGCATGCTCAATGTATTCTCCCCTGGCAGTTCTGCAGGTGAAAGACCCATTGAGGATTGGTCCCCATCCTTATGTCAATAGGCACTTTCATTAATTTCTATTGCACAGGCCTGCAATTCATGTGATGATCCCACAGTGGAGTCTGTCCTTGGTGCAATTATCTCTGGTAGGATTGAAAAACTGATTTCTTGGTTTATTTCCCTTCTACCTTCAGTTTTTCTCTGAGGAGTTGACTTTTTGCCTGCCATTATAATTCAAGTTTCATTTCTTTCAGCCCTTATTCTACCTAGTATTTGTCTTAATCCAGTATACTTTTGGGATAAAAAGTTCACCTTTTGAACATAAAATGTACTTTGAAGCTTTATGTCATGCTCAAGAGTTTAGGCAAGCAAAGCCATTATTTGTCTTGTTTCATGACCCTCACCGCTGACTAAAATAATGAAAACCCTTCTGGTCTCATGCCATCGCCCTCCTTGTGGAAGATAAGGATGTTCACAGAAGATGGTCTGAAGCCTGAGTTGCTGCTGATGTACCAAACAAAAATATAATCGATGACCCAACTGTGCAATTGCTGACTTTGCTCTCCACGGGGTATATGGACAGCTCTAAATGGGGGCATCTGCACCTGACATGGAAGAATCACATACTTACTCCATAGACGGAAAGTGAGGGAATCACAGAACTGCAACTGTGGCATGGTGCAAACTGTCAGACACATCATGGATGATTGCCCAATTTATGCTCATTCTGGATGTGTCTCAGCCATTCACATAGCTACCCTCTCTTCTCTGGACTGGTCAGAGACCTTAAGATCCAACTGTGTTCATGCCTGTGCTTTCACTGTTCTTCTGTTGGCATTCAAAAGAAGTGGATGCAATACAGGTGAAATAGCAGTGAAGGTTCCCATTGTTAAATGGATACACACTTGTATCCACACAGCTTGTGACCAGGCTGGAGGAGCTTACCTTGAGCTGGTGAAATGATGCTTTATTGTTGGAGTTCGATTTCGTGGTCAGTGATTACTAGGCTTTTCCATAAGGCAAACCTATTTCCTAAAGTCATCCACTAACTGCCCTGAATACTCTGCCATTGTCTGGGAAACATTATTCACCAGTAATTCTGTTAGTGGTAGTCTCCTCTCTGTTCATCCTGCATTCTGCCCACCTCAACTCGATGTAAGGAGCTGTTCCTAGCATGAGCTTTCTTTGCTCTGTCTTTCTCTCTGCATGCATCTTTGGAAGCTCACTGTCAAGAGGGAAATGAGGACTGACTGGGCACTTATACAGATTGGGGACGTGATTACACAATTCTTTTGCCTCCTTGCTTTCCCGATGGATGGCATCGTAGTGCTAACTGTCCAGACTCTGACCATGCAACACCACCTTTGGGATATCTCTCACTGCTGTTGGTGTTAATCACCACTGGTAATTGTGTACCAGTGGTTATTGTGTAACAACAAAGTAAGGAATGAGATTGTGATTGGCCTTGTGTAGGGATGTTTGTGCCCTCTACCCTCTCTGCCTTTGTGTACTTGCACAAAACAAGCCACAATCTACTTCCATATTTTTATGTATAATGAAGAGGAACTGAACACAGAGGCTATTTAAGTTCTGATTGATTATTATACAAATGACAGATCCCAGTTTCCAATAAGCTCAACAAGAAGAGAGCCCCATTTAACTTCTGTGGACTTCATTGACTAGGGACCTAAATAGTATCTTAGAGATATTATGCTGTTTCCATTACCACATATCAGGGATCTGTCTTTCTTCCCTTCATTATTGCCTGTTGCATTATCATTTAAGTAGTTCCTCCAGATGGAGAAAAATCAGTTAATCCTTCCCCAAGTTCCCTTGTCTTTTATAGAGGAAGCAGGCCTGCGGATTTCATTTTGCACCCATACTCTACAATCTGGCTCTGTATAACTTGATTTCCCAAAGATGGTTACGGTGGATAATTTAGCTCCGCTCTCCTGCAAAGTGTAGGGACACTTCCTCTCCAACAATAGAGGAAAATGGTTTTATTCTTTTTGTAGGGCAGAGAGGGGAGACATAAACATTAGAAAGTCTAAGACACAGATGGTGATTTAACTGTGAAAGTTATTATAGCGAGGATAGCAGTCATTCAGATAGAAGATGTGCAGATCATAATAGCTTCTCAGGTGCATATGCATGATATGAACTGTGTTACAGAGCAGGTCAAGCAATCAATTTTATATTCATATCCTGAGCCTCAGTCATTTTTGTTAGAATGCTCTCCTGTGAGCAGCTTATTCAGCTGGGGCTTAGAAATTTATTCCTGTATGAAGGTCTTATTTGGCAAAGAGGTAGGAAATTCAAAAAACGTCTTTGACCTAATTTTAGATGACCAAGATAATGTTCCTGAAGTTTAGTTGTGTTACCATGGTGGCTTATTCTTTCAAGTATAAATGGAGGTATCTACTTCACATAACAAAAATATTGGAGGTATGTTTTGAAGCTAAAGAACATCACACATTTACCTACATCTTTTCGAGCTGTTCACTTATGTCCATATGACGCCTTTCATTTGAAAGATCCCAAAGCCCCTTATAAATACATAGGCAGGGATCTATTTCGTCTGTGATTCACGGCTGCAGAATTCACTCAGTGGCACAGAATTGTGTAATGGAATCTTTATTTTTTTTAAAATAGTTTCTAATCCTTGCATTTGTAAAGGAATTTTTCCAAACATGAACCAAGTGTTAACTGATGCAGTGACATCTTCCTGAGATGGTAGACAGCCTAAAACAAGAACTCTAAAGGGGTTTGACCACCCCATCAACTCAGTGGAGTGCTAACTCCTAAACTTAATGATGACAATTTAAGTGGCAATGTTATCCATTTTACTGCTGATCATTTTAACAGAAACATGTAGTAACAATGCTTATGCCACAATCCTAAATCCTAATTTTCAGGAATCAAATCCCTTAACTTTCCCCTATCCAGTTGCCAAAATTTCCAACTCCCTCCATTACATTGTTGACTAGATTTTTAAAACAAAATTCACATTGAATAGAAAATATACGTAAAGTGCAATTATACATTTTAAATACAAAAAGTGCTATGTGTGAGGGAAGGAAAATACATTAAATGTAATATCAAAGAATGTGCTATGTTTGTATCATTAATTTTTATGTTTTTGTAAGCAGGGTCTCAATGAGCTTTCTGCTGACATCTAGTGATGATCAGTGGAAGAGGACTTCAAGAACTGATCTCGTTTGCATGGGCACACCCACCCTGCTTAGGTGCTGAGCATGATGGGATTGCTTGCCCAAATGATCACTTTTAGCTGGTGTTGGATCCTCAGTCTGTTTGTTATTGGGGCAGGAGTAATAGAGGGTTGTTATCCTTGTGTGAATCAAGGGCAGCAGAACTGTGCTTGGCATACTCTGAGGGACTCAGCTAAACGGCACTCGTTAGGCAGGGGACAAGGATTCTAAAGCCCAGTGAGTTGAGAGAAGGTGGGAACAGGTACTTGTATCTAGTGGTGTGGGCCCTGACCATTTGACCCTTCCTCTCTCCCCTGATTAAACAGGGCTGATTAAGACTCAGTTGAGAGTCTTGTTCCATAACACAGAACTGAAATCACTGATGCCTAGGTCTAAGCATTAGACCTGCTTTGGGACAGTGTCTCTGATATAAGAGACTGCCCAGTGTGCATCAGCAGTGAGACTCCCCCACTAAAAATTGAAATCACTAATTGCTGTGTTAAGTGGGGAGACTTAAAGACAGGGCAGCCGGCGAAGAGGAGCGGTGAGCGAGTGCCTGGGCAGCAGAGCGAGAAAGGTCCCTCCTTACCTCCACCCAGGGTGGGAGGTGAACTCTGCAGATGCACCTCTGAACTCTGGGTCTGCCCTGACCAAGAACAATAACTGTGAGTGGGGTGCAGAGAAGGGCCGGGCACATTACAGGGACTTTTGCTTGCTGGACTTAAGATCCTGAGGGGAAAGGACACTGCCCAACTTACTTAGGGGTGGATCTTGCTCACGGTTTATGTTTTTGAACCCTGTTTGTGGTGTTTTCACAATTTAAGGTCGGGTTACTTCCCTTCTTTTATTAAAAGTTTCTTTGCTACACTCAGACTCTGTGCTTGCGAGAAGGGAAGTATTGCTGCTTAGAGGTGCCCAGGGGGTTGTGTGTAATTGTCCCAGGTCACTGGCTGGGGGCTCAAGCCGGTTTTGTGTTGTATTGTTGAAAAGGAACCCCTAGATACTGAACCCAGCCCTTGTTGCTGCTGGCTCCACCTGGCAGAAGAGTTACGTTTTATTCAATACACTTTAGCTGAAACTGCAGCAGAATTTCCAATCTGCTCCACTAAAGTGCCACAAAACCAAGGGGCCTGGCTGCAGATTTTAGGTCAGGCTTGCTACAGAGTATTTGGGACACTGCATATGGAATCACTTCATTTATGACTGAAATGAAGCCAAATCTGATGTGAAATGCAGCAACCGTTCAGCAGTACACAGCTATACTACACAAGCGTATAAGACATGAAGTGGCAAATTGGAATATCGTAGCAATTCTGAATGGTGAGATCTCTGACCTGTTTAGAGAGATGGTAATCTGAAAAGTAGAACAGAAAACTCAAGATGTACGGATTACTGTCTGTGTCCATAACATGTATTATGCGCCTTCTAAAGGCCGTCTTTGGTGGCATTTCCCCATTGTTCCGGGTGTAGATGTATTGCCTCTGCTGTATGTGTGAACTGAGAGCTGACTCACACATGAAGGAGTGCTGCAATCAAATACAGTCTCAAGGATCACACCTGCTTTGGCTGTCAAATGATGCACATAACATTTCAAATATAGTGATACTGGAAGAGAAGGGGAGCAGAAAGTCCATCATTCTGGCCTGTGTAAAGCACCACTCAGGGAGAGGATGACACACTAGGCTCAGTCACCAGAATCATCAGCCTATTTGAAAAGGAGGGGAATAAGAGATCCAGCAGAGTGGGCAAAACAGTTGCCTCCCCAGAGAGCTGGTGGCCCCTTCAACTCACTTTCCTCCTACTGTGGATCTCCAGAGATGTCTGGAGCCTGCAGTGACCCTCCCACCTGTCCTTTACTAGGAGTAGCAAAAGCTGCTGACTCAGGTGATTGAGGTTTACTTGGCAGCAGCAGTTTGGCAGCTGGAAGCCCAGGGCCTGCAGAAGTGATGGCCACGGTGTTGGCTGACGTTTGGGATTTGAGCTCGGGACATTCAGAGCAGAAAGCATGAGTCTCTCCAGCTTGAGCTCAAGAATTAGCTTGCCAGGTCAGATCTTTAACAGACCCTTCTTTTCTGTGAATAAGGATCAGATGGTGCATACAAGATGCTGACCAGTGTGGTTTACTCAGATATACCCAGAGAAGAGTGGCAGCATGGGGAGATGGAAATAAAGGTGTGTACAGTGTACCGGGGAGCCTTTCTCTGCAAATATTGCAGGGAGTGAGGAGTATTGTGAAAATTAGGGAGGCTGTCACTGGCTGTGGCATGAGTCTGAGATAACCATGAAACTGACCCACAAGATGTTTCTGACATATGAGCAAAATATTTTATTATGGCTCAGAAGCCAGAATGGGGTAGGGGAAGAGACAATGGAAAAGGGATTGAAGGAAGGAAAATGGCACAGACGAGGGAGGAAAGAAACATAAAAGTCGGGAAGGTAGAAGGGAAAGTGAGGGTTGAAGGTAAGCAGTGCTAAGAGCCAGAGGACAGGGGGACTGAAGAGGATGGGAAGAAAAGGACATGAGGGAAAACAGAGGCAGACAAGGAGGGTGGTAGTAGATGCCTGTTGGGGCTGCAGATAAATGGTGCATGTGCACAGCATGAGTGGAGAAGGAGTGGATGCACATCTCACAGGAGAGAGTGAAACATTAGGTACAAACCACAGGGGTGGAGGGGCGGGGGAAGAAGAGAGAGAGAGATGGCAACCATGTCTGTGGGAGTGAGGGGGGAAATAGGAAATGTACACAGCAGGAGGGGAAAGCAAGTGAGAAAGAGACACAGTAGATGCACACAGCAGCGGGGAGAGACACACAGAACAGGGAGAAAGAGCATAGGAAAAAATATCAAAAAACCACTACAAAATTAATAAAAGGTAAAGAGGAACACTATAAAAGTATCATCTAAAATTCATATTTTGAACTTTTATCAATGTATAACACTTATAAACATGCTTTGGAAAAAAAGTTTAAAATTCATAAATACCTTAAATTTTGTTAGTGCCATTCTCTTTGGAATAAGACTGCTTGACATAATGAATTCCACCTTGAATTTACAGTAGAAATGCAAAGCAGATTTGCCTACTCTCTTTGATGGTGGGCGTTTTGAAGTCAATAGGAGTGTTGTCATTGACTTATGTGTAGGGCCCTGTGTAAATCACATTTTGAGGGAAGGCATGGAAATGCCCCCAAACTGCGATCTTTTAAGTATTAACTTAGCTTTCAGTGCTGTGCCCATGAAGAAGAATAGATTGCGGTGCGCATGTGTGGAAGAATGGAGTGCTGTGCCCACATGTGTGTGGAACAATAGAGAGCTCTGTGCAGACTTAATTAATTTCAGATATTTTGTATGTGGATTCATTTTTCACCAACCTCCTTGAATATTCTGGATCTTTGTAGAATCTCATGGAACCTTCCAGAATTTTTGAGAACTACATTTTCCTTGAACTTCCTAGAATGTTGTCAACCATGCTCTCGTGGGTACATAAGGAGCCGGCTGTTGCCAGTTAGTCAGTGAGATATCAGAATGAACTGAAGTGAGAGCCCATCTGCAATAGTGTGTACCTTGTTTTATTGTGTAATTATGAAAGTGTACTTGTGTTTTAAGACGTGAACAGTGTAAGCAGTGGCTAATAAAGGGCATATTTAGTGAGAAGCCAGAGATATCTATTGAACCCCTATCTACACAACAATATACAAGAAATACTGTTACTACTTTTGCCATGCTTAACACGTAACGTTTGTGACTTTCTAAGACTGTGGAACAATGACTTTTGTTCTCCTAATACTGTCTGTTTTCCCCATAGAAAATAAAAGATGCCCCTGAAGAAGCCTTCAGGAGCTCAGTATAGGAAGCAAAAAGCTGAATTGCAATCTAGTTTGCAGCAAGGGCTAAATTTGATTGGAAAATATTTGAAGCAGAACAACGTAGGCAGTACTTTAGGCAGTAGTGATCGGCCCAGTGCAGAAGAAAGTGTAAATGATGGAAATTCTATTACTAAGGAATTAGCAGATTTACCTGAAGATAAGGACTAGAAATCTGAGGAAAGTGATGGAGAATCGTCCAGTTTTCCTGGTGACACAAATGAGAGTGATGATAAAGGAGAATGTGGCTTGCATGAAAAGGAGAGTAATGACAAAGAAAAATCTGGTTTACATGAAAAGAAGAGAAATGATAAAGAAGAATCAGCCTTTCATGATGACAGAAACATCAGTGAGAAAAATTGCACACCACAAATCGGTACATCAGATCCTGCTTTATGACTGGCAATCCTAAACTCTGCCAATATTGATCATACAGTTTTGAAGGGCTGGGCAAAATTGAAGATACAACATTTCCAGTAAATGAGCAGAAAGCAATACTTCTCAAGTCACACTGCGAAAGAATGCTCAAGAATGGTGAGAAACTGAATCGACGTTGGCTAGTTTACTCAAAATCAACTGACAAAGTGTTCTGTTTTTGTTATAAAATATTTGACAAGAATGCCAAATCGTTGCTTACGCTTTCTGAGTACAGTTACTAGTATAACTTAGCCAATGCACTGAAGCAACATGAGAAGTCACTCAGACATTTTACGGCCTACTCTAAATGGATGGAGGTTGAATCAAGGCTCAAGCTGAATAAATGCACAGATGCAGGAAACCAGTGCATTATTAATGTAGAAACCCAGCATTGGAGGCACATGCTCGAGCATCTGATCTTAGTTACCCTTTGCTTGCAAAGAATAATTTGGCTTTCCAGGGCTCATCATATAAGTTGTTCAGTGAACCTAATGTAATTTCCTCTTTTTGGTAGCTTTGGGAAATACGACAAGGTCATGTGTGAGCACCTACATCAAGTAGTTCATAAAGAAGCTATGGACCATTACTGCAGCAAAACAGTTCAAAGCAAAGTGATTGACCTTATGGCAAGGAAGGCAATTGATGTGGCTTGGCAAAGTGAAATATTACGCCATAATAAGGGGCTGCACTCCCGACATTAGTATTGTGAAAATATGTCATTTACATAAGATTTGTTGACTACGAGGATGGCTGTATCCAAATAAAGGAACACTTCATGTGTTTCTGGTCTGTGGATGACTCTACTGGAAAAGGCCTAAAAGAACTGTTTATGAATGTTTGGAATGAGAATAAAATAAAGCTTCAGAACGGCTGTGGCCAAGGCTATGACAACAGTGTGAACATGAAGGGAAGAAACAGTGGCATCCAGGCAAAGATCCTAGCACTGAATCCAAGAGCTTTCTTCATGCCTTGTGGCTGCCATTCCCTCAACCTGGTTGTGTCAGATGCAGTGTCATCTTCTTTAGATTCAGTATCCGTTTTTGGAATTATTCAAAGGATAATGGACAATGTTACAAATCTGACTGTGAAGTAACTAGGTGACAGTGGCTGGGAGAGCTACATTGATAGTGTAAGGCCAGTGAGCTATGAAGTGACTGAACTTTACAAAGCCCTGATGGAATTGGCGCAGTTGAGTAAAGCTGAGGCCGGGATCTGACAGGAGGCACAAAGCCTAGCAAACCAGATCTCTGACTTAAAATTTCTGGTCTCAATTGTGGTTTGGCATGATATCCTGTTTCAAGTAAAGGTAACCAAGACATTACAAACTCAGTCGATGAATATCATGATCACTACTAATTTGAGAAGCTGCCTTGATTTTGTTGTGGCCTACAGAGACAACGGATTTGAAGATGCCATACTGCTACCAAAGAAATGGTGGAAAACTTAGGAGTTGAGCCTGGCTTCAAAGAAGCTTGTATTAATCAAAGAAGAGACCATTTGGTTACAAGGGTAGAGATGAGGTGATGGGAGACTCAGAAGAAAAATTCAAAAGGGAGATTTTTTTCCTCACTCATTAACACTGCTTGAGTGTCCATCGAAGAAAGGTTTGGACGAATGAAGCACCACAAAAAGACATGGGTGTGGGAGGGTGGTAAGACCTTGATAAGCTGCTTGCAAACAAGAAAACACTCTTGAACAATTGTATGGACCTTCACTGGACGCTGGCACTTGGGGAATGTTTGAACATCAATGATAAAGACCCCTATGTTGAGCTGGACAATGTCTGTCACATTTTGCCACACGAGAAGCACTCTCCACTCCAAAACCTACAATTCATTCATTATGCAGAACTGAAGGACACTTTTCCTAATTCATGGATAGCTTTGAGGATTTTGCTTACGCTGCCGGTCACAGTCGCGAGTGATGAGTGCAGCTTTTCAAAGCTCAGGCTCATTAAAACATATCTTTCATTGACAATAGTCGACTAGAGACTGACATTGTTTGCTATTTTATCACTTGAAAATGCCATTGGCCAGTCTTTGGATCTCTCTGATGCTGTGCTTCAGTTAGCAAGGGCAAAGGTGAGAAAAGCGACCTTTTGAACTAAAGGACTAGGGTTAACATTCTAAGGCTGTTGACTACTGTAACATGATTTAATACTGGTCCACCCAGTATACATGCACAGTTCAATTTCTTGATGTTAGTACATTTCAGTTATTCTTAAAATTAAAAAAATTCTGTAACCTAAGTGGAAACTATTTTTATTTTCTTATACATGGTATGAATAAATACAGAATTACACATTCTAGCATGCAAATTTATCATCTTATATGACAGGAATAAATCATGCATGCAAATCATGCATCAGAGTCATGAAACAGGCAACAAATGCAATAAAAATAAGGTACACAAATGTTTTTAACAAATGCGGGGGGGAGAGGTGCCATTTGGTCTAGGGCCAGCCCTGGTCACGCGCTTTCTCTCTCCAGCCCCATTCCCTTTTGACTAGAGAAATGTTCTCAATGAAAGTTTTGCTGAAACTGACCTTTCCCTTGAAAAGATTCAATTTCAACAAATTGGCATTTTGACAAAAAACTGTTTTGTCTAACAATTCCCGCCCAGCTCTAAAGATAAATTCTACCTCTTTAAGTATTTAAGAAATGTGAGAACATAAAAGGAATCAGCAAATGGTGCTGATTCAGAAATCCAATAGAAACAATATCAGTGATTCTGCCATAAAGAGCAAATATTTTGATTGAAAGCCTCAGATAGCTAATGATGATAATTCTAATGATGTGACTATTAGTACTGAAGAGATCTCATGTCCTCAAGTATTTGCCGAGTACTGGGATAGCACTGTTTGCTTTTCTAGTATCAACATTTTGCAGTAGTTCTTTGTTGGAATCATTCCTTTGTATTAAATAAGCAATTGCTGTTGGTCAAAAGATAATGGTTAGGTCTGTATAGCACGATAGGCGCTATGGAAAATGTATTCTAGTAAATGTTATGTAAGTAACATTCCATTAAATACCTGTTTACACAGTGGATGTCATAGATATTTAGTGTTGGAATGACAAAATTTAGATTTGTCAATCTAAAATACTAACTAACTAAATAAAACCACTGTTTCTTAAAACAGTCTATTTAAATTAATTCTACAGAATAGTGATGCAAATAAAACTTTGAATAAGTACTTGAACTATGCTGGTATAGGTCAGATAAAGAAAAGTGTTTTGAATATAAAACTGAATATAAATTAAGTCATTTTGAACTGAGAATGCATAGTGTGAGAATAGCTTTGCCATATTCAACTCTGATTACAGATCATGTGTAGTTTAAAGGGATAGACCTGAATACTAACTTCACTGTCTTTACCGGATTAAATATTACATACTCAGTATCAGAATTAGTGATGTAGTTTTAAATCACAGGTTCGGTCACTTCATAATGTAAGTCATGTTTTTTTATTTGAATGTCTGCAGTAATATAACTTAAAACATGTTTCATGTTTGAAATGAGAGTAAAGGCCATATATTATGAAGGGCTGTATTTTGAAATCAACTGCAATTCTGCTAAATGGCTGAGAAATATTGTATAGTCCACAAATACTGTAGCTTCTTTTTCTGTTGGCAGGCCCTGAAAACCATAGAACTCCCACTGATGGTGAAACCACAGAACAAAGGAACAGACAGGGATGAAAAAACAGGAAAGCAAAATGGCAGGTGGGGAAGCGCAGCCGTGAAAGACAGCAGAATTTCTGTGCGTTTATACAGAACAAACGGGTTTATGCAGCAACATGACAAAAATATAAATTATGGCCATGACATTGCTGTATAACCATAATCACAGGGCACATGGGGCCTGGCCCCGCTCATGTTTCTCTCTACAAATTGTATGTACAGTCTATCAGCAGTTTTATTACTCTCCATGTTAGACCTGGGCAGCAAACTAATTGCAGATACATTAAATGAACTGATGAAAAAGGGAATATGAAGGCTATTATAATAGGAAAAAAAACTGTCTGTATTCACAGGCTCATTTGAGCATCCCCACACGTCCCAAGTGGCAACTGAAAGCACTTGAAAAGACCTGTGGCTGTATACAATTTTTGTTTGCTTATATCAGATTAATGATATGATGAACAGATAAAACTAAATAACTTATTTTAGAATGTTGACCTGGTTCTGTACTTTTTTTATGGTTACATTAATACTGATTGTGGATTCTGAGACTGGGGAAATATTGCTGGCTTGATTAATTATTTTCTTCCAGTGCTTCCAGTATTCAGTTAAGAGAACCTCTTTCCTTTGTGTTCAGTTGAAGATACTAGAGCTTGTGATTCTGGAGTTCAGAGCCTTCTCCTGCCTAACTTTGTTTGTTTTTTATTTCTGGTGGAAATAGGTGGTATAGGAAGATGCATAGGATAGATCACCCTTTGGAGCAAAGTATTTTAAAAGGAATTAGGGAGTAACTAATATATTTTACATAAAAATTCCAGTGGGGTTTTCTTGTAGTGGAATTTCCTTAAAGAGAGGAAAAAGCTTAACTTTCTAAAAGGCCCCTGAAAAGAAAAATCTGCATAGAAGCTCTGCTATCAGAGACCCTTGTGTTTATATTTGTAATCTGGATTGGAGTAGAGAAGAGATAGAAACAGTATCCAGTATCTCCAGTTAGTAGTTTATGTTGTGTTGGTGTGTCTGCAGTTTCAGTTTTGGTTGATGTAAACCCAAATGACTTTACTAATTTTCTTATATCAACTTAATTTTTTTTTAAAATGGGTTAAAATGGATACCAGAATTCCAGTAATAGCTAAGGTGGAGGAAGTTATTGTGTGTGTGTTCAGAAAGACATGCAATCTTGAATAATGGATCATGGGATATTGCAAACTGAGGCCCTAATTCTGCAAACTTCTCAGTTTAGCTTTGCGGACTTTGCTTAGCTTTTTGCATCTGAGTCTGTTCACGTATGTAAAGCTGAGTACATTCATAAAGGCTTACCTTACTCTGAAATTTGAAAAAATGTATGTGATTATTTTAGAGTAAAATAAGTTGGAAACTTAAAGGAATTTGAGTTAGTGATGGTTCTGAAGATTTAATTTTCTACAAATTTATCAGATATATTAAACATTCAGAGTTTAGATTTTCTCTACTGCTACAAAATGTATCCTCTTATCAAAATGTGTGATATCAATAGATTGTTAAATTATTAGTCATTTTTTATTCCCTGAGAGGAGAAGAAATCTGTTGTTTATCACGAAAAGCTCATTCATATGTTTCAAGATTTTAAAAAGGTCAGCACAATTGAGAAGATCTAAATATGAGGCTTTTAATTTGTTTATTTCAGTTTCAAAAACCAAACAACTAAACAAAAAATGCCTATTTCAGGTTCTCGGCCCCAGTGTTCAATTAAAAATACAATCCCTAGGAATAAAAACAAAAACAGTGGTAAATCCCATGCAACATAAAACAGCAGCTGCCAAAGAAAATATTACCACCCCAGATTGTCACATCCCTCCATCCCTGAAAGAAACTCCACAACACAGCCACCTTAGACCTCTCCAAACATCTGTTCAGGAGAAATGTGCTTTGCCACTGACCTTGTGAGTTTACTCATTTTAAGGTTTTCAGACAGAATGTATTCCAAAATCAAGAGCCCTTACAGTGAAGATAGGAATTACCATATTCCATCAGACCACTTGTCCATCTTGGTCAGTATCCTGTCTTTGATTATGCATAGAAAGGTACAAGTAACTCTTTATTGAACCATTGCAGAATATCTGCCCATCTGGGAAGGTTCTTCCTAACCTAAAGCAATTAGTGGTTGGCTTATATCTTGAAGCATGAGACATGATATTCTTTCCAATTTTTTGAAATCCAATCTAAAGTAACTACGAATGTTCTAATAAGCCATAAAAATATATATTTAAAAAAAAATCTTGTTAAGCTTCTGGCTTCAGTGATACCCTGTTGCATTGTATAGCAAAAACATTTATTTTTAATCATTTTAAATGAGTTGCCTTTCTATTTCATTGTATGATCCCTCATTTTCATATGACAAAAGGTAAATCAGGCACTCCTGTTTACCCTTCTCTGTATCTTGCATTATTTTTATACCTGTTCTGTCACCTCTTATTCATCTCCTCTATAAACTAAACAGTCCCAGTCTTGGTCTCTTCAATCACTCTTGCCTGTCCTATAGTATCCAGAGATCCCTTGTGTATAAACAAGCCTTGATAGCTCAAGTACCTTCACTGTCGGCACTTGTACAGTATCATATAGAGAGCGTGCAAGAGAGGTCAGCTTTCACATATCCCAAGATCTTTTCCTCAGGAAGATGACCTGGGTATCATTGTGGACAGTTCAATGAAGAGGTCACTTGAATATGCCGCTGCGGTGTAAAAAGCAAACAAGATGTGAGAATGCGTAAGGAATGGGATGGGGAGTAAAACAGAATATATTATAATGCCATAGTAAATCAATGGTAAGCCCTCATTTGCAGTACTATGGGCAACAGAATTAGAGGGGCTTCAGAGAAGGATTGGCATGGAAAAGTCATTGGAAGAGAGATTTAAAGGACTAGCAGTGTTTATTCTAGGAAAGAGACAAAAACAGGAAATGGTAAATGCATATAAAATAATGAATGGTAGAAAAAGTGGACTGGGAGCTTCTGTTCTCCTTGCCTCATAACACAAGAACAAGGAGACATCCGTTAAAATTGGAAGGTGGCAAATTCAAAATGGATAAAAGAAAATAATTTTTTTCAAAATGTATAATTAAACTCAAACTCAGTGCTGCCAGATATCATGGAGGCCAAGAATTTAGCAAAGTTCACTGAAGGATTGGACCTGTTTATGGATATCAAGAGAAATAATAGTTAATGATAAAAAAAAAGTTTTGGAGGAGCAAAAAGCTTCATGCTTTGGAGCTTCAAGCAATTTTTTTAATTATTAGGGATGGGGAGAAGACTTTCATGGAAGCATATTATCCCTTATTTGCTTACTGACGGTTTCTTGTACTTTCCTATGATGGGGGGCTTCTTTCAGAAACAGGAGACTAGACTAGATGGACTATGGTTTTGATCCAGTCTTTCTACAGAACTCAACAGACAATCCCAGATTATCAATCACAGAGTGCTGGTGTCCAGTGCTTTCTGCAAGATACTCCACTTAATAAGTGGGCTGCAATATATTGCATTAGCTGCTGCTTCTGAATAGATTTAAGATGTAGCCACCTGTAGAGTGCATTGCAGTATTCCAATCTAGAGGAGAGAGAGAGGCATGGATCACAATAGCAGGGTCTGCATCCTAGATTAGGAGTGGAGGAAGTAGTGCTATTCTTCCCTGGCAGATTAAAAGTTATCAGTGTAAATAAAGAGTCCTAGTTTATGGTGATGCAAAATGTTTTTGAATGTGGGGTCTTTGTACCTCAGAGCCAAGATGATTATATTGTTACCCTTGTTAATTTCATTTTTATGAAAAAAATCCTATTTGCCTGAGTTCTAGTTAATCATGGTCAATTTGTTGAACTTGATTTATACCATATTTAGCCACTTTAATATCTGTTTTTAATATATATGGATTAGTAAGAAGAGGAGAGGTGACCAAGTCAGGTGCATGATACATTTATTTATTATGACTGATTCAGTAAGATACTTGTGCATGCAGCTGTAAGCAAGTGATTAGTCTTACTGAAGTAAACGGAACTACTCCTATGCTTAAAGTTACATACATACTTTGTTGAAGTGGGGTCCACATATGTCATATACAGACATACATTCAGCACTGTTTATCTCAAGTTCAATGCTTATTTGAAATGCAGTGAGTTGAGGTCTAACTCCAACCTACCAGGTTGAAACCCAAACTCCAGCTGACCTTCCTCTAGCTCTCAACCTCCCTCCAAACAATGCTCTCAAACAGTTTTCATCGGGATTAAGATAGAATAGATCTGATGTCATTTTTTAGAATTGTAAAAGCAGCAAAGAATCCTGTGGCACCTTATAGACTAACAGATGTTTTGGAGCATGAGCTTTCGTGGGTGAATACCCACTTCGTCAGATGCATGTAGTGGAAATTTCCAGGGGCAGGTATATATCTGCAAGCAAGTTAGAGATAACGAGGTTAGTTCAATCAGGGAGGATGAGGCCCTGTTCTAGTAGTTGAGGTGTGAAAACCAAGGAGGAGAAACTGGTTGTTGATAGCTGCAAGCCATTCACTGTCTTTGTTTAATCCTGAGCTGAATGGTGTCCAAATTTGCGGATAAACTGAAGCTCAGCAGTTTCTCTTTGAAGTCTGGTCCTGAAATTCTTTTGCTGCAGGATGGCCACCTTAAGGTCTGCTATAGTGTGGCCAGGGAGGTTGAAGTGTTCTCCTACTACAGGATTTTGATATTGCATTCCTATATCTGATTTGTGTCCATTTATCCTTTTCCATAAGACTGTCCAGTTTGGCCAATGTACCATAGCAGAGGGCATTGCTGGCATATGAGGCATATATTACATTGGTGGACGTGCAGGTGAATGAACTGGTGATGGTGTGGCTGATCTGGTTAGGGTCCTGTGATGTGGTCGCTGGTGTAGATATGTGGGCAGAGTTGGGCATCCAGGTTTGTTGCATGATGGTTCCTGAGCTAGAGTACTATGGTGCGGTGTGCAGTTACTGGTGAGAAATTATGGTTCAGGTTGGCAGGCTGTCTGTGGGCGAGGACTGGCCTGCACCCAAAGCCTGTGAAAATGTGGGAATCGTTGTCCAGGATGGGTTGTGGATCCCTGTGATGCGTTGGAGCGGTTTTAGCTGGGGATTGTATATGATGGCCATGACCCTGTTGGTTTCTTTCTTGGATTTGTCTTGCAGTCGGAGGCTTCTGGGTACACATCTGGCTCTGTTGATCTGTTTCCTTATTTCCTTGTGTGAGTATTGTAAGTTTTGAGAATGTTTGGTGGAGATTTGTAGTGTTTGGTCTCTGTCTGAGGGGTTAGAGCAGATGCGGTTGTACCTCAGTGCTTGGCTGTAGACATGGATTGTGTGATGTGCCTGGGATGGAAGCTAGAGGCATGAAGGTAGGCATAGGGGTCGGTAGGTTTTCGATCATAGGGTGGTGTTAACAGTGACCATCATTATTGCACCGTGGTGTCTAGGAAGTGGACTCCCGTGTAGAGATTGGTCGAGGCTGAGGTTGATGGTGGGTGGAAGCCTGTTGAATTGTGGTGGAATTTTTCCAGAGTCTCCTTCCCATGGGTCCAGATGATGAAGATGTCATCAATGTAGCGTAGGTAGAGAGGGGCGTGAGTGACGACGAGGCTAAGGAAGTGTTGTTCCAGGTTGGCCATAAAAATATTGGCATATTGTGGGGCCATGCGGGTTCCCATAGCATGCACTGATCTGGAGATATATATTGTCATCAAATTTGAAATAGTTGTGTGTGACTATAAAGGCACAGAGCTCAGCAGCCAGTTGTGCTGTGGCATCATCAGAGATACTGTCCTGACAGCTTGTATTCCATCTGTGTGTGGGATGTTCGTGTAGAGATTCCTACATCTATGTTGGCTAGGATGGTGTTTTCGAAGGTCACCAATGCATTGTAGTTTCCTCAGGAAATCAGTGGTGTCATGGAGATAGCTGGGAGTGCTGGTGGCCTAGGGTCTGAGTAGAGAGTACCACATAGCCATACAGTCCTTCAGTGAGAATGCCAATGCCCGAGATGATGGGGCGTCCAGATTCCGGGTTTGTGGATCTTGGGTAGTATAGAATACCCTGTCGGGCTCTAAGGGTATGTTGATTTTCCGGTGTTAGTGTAGGGAGTGCTGAAGTTTTCTTAGTCTAAACTGCACCATCTACTCAGGACACTCCCTCACATTAACCCACTCCAATGCATCATCAGGGGTCTACAACCCATCCTGGACAATGATCCCACACTTTCCACAGGCCTTGGGTGGCAGGCCAGTCCTTGCCCACAGACACCTGCCACCTGAAACTATTCTCACCAGTAACTGCACACCGCACCATAGTAACTCTAGCTCAGGAACCAATCCATGCAACAAACCTCGATGCCAACTCTGCCACACATCTACACCAGACACCTCACAGGACCTACCAATCAGCCACATCATACCGTTTCATTCACCTGCATGTCCACCAATGAATATACACCATCATATACCAGCAATGCCCTCTGCTTGATATTGGCCAAACTGGACAGTCTATGGAAAAGGATAAATGGACACAAATCAGATATTAGGAATGGCAATTCAAAACCTGTAGAGAACAACTTCAAACCTCCCTGCACACTATAACAGACCTTAAGGTGGCCATCCTGCAGCAAAAAAATTTCAGGACCAGACTCAAAGAGAAACTACTGAGCTTCAGTTTATCTGCAAATTGACACCATCAGCTCAGGATTAACAAAGACAGTGAATGGCTTGCCAACTACAAAAACCAGTTTCTCCTCCCTTCTGGTTTTCCACACCTCAACTACATGAATGGGGCCTCATCCTCCCTGATTGAACTAACCTCATTATCTCTAGCTGCTTGCATATATATATACTGCCCCTGGAAATTTCCACACATGCATCTGACGAAGTGGGTATTCACCCACGAAAGCTCATGCTCCAAAACATCTGTTAGTCTATAAGGTGCCACAGGATTCTTTGCTGCTTTTACAGATCCAGACTAACACGGCTACCCCTCTGATACGTTAGAATTGTATGCTTCCTTAGGAACACTAATGTTACTAGCTATAAAAAGAGACCTGCCCTTCCGTAACACTCGTGTAAAGTAAACGTCTGTGCTAAGTTCTCAGGATTAACGCCTCCCCTCCTCCCTACACCCCAAAACCAAAAGCAGGACTAATTAATAAAATGTACAACAAATCTGGATAAAATGTACTCAAATTTCTTCCTTGCTTGAGACAATATCTATTATCTGGTATGTTTGGTATTTCACCGAAGAAGACATAATACCTAATAATTCATCTGCATCATGATTATTAGGATAAATCTTCAGATAAAGAATGTGTTTATAATGGAAACTTCAAAAGCTGCAAATCTAATATGATAAATGATCCAAAATACAATGTATTAGTTTACTTAGCTTAGATTTTAATGTTTGTAAAATGAGCAAAACAATACATCTATATGCCAGAGCCATATTATCATAAATGTGTTTGCTAAAACATAAGACATAAATTGCAGTTAAATTTAGTAATCTACGATAGTATGCTTGAATGTTTCTTTGTGATTAAATGTGAACAATTGCTCCTTTAAGGTAAAGGTCTGTGTATGTGTGATTAATCAGATTGAAATGACAGTGCGGACAGCTCATGCCATGCCTAGTTATCAAAAGGATTGATTTTAGTCTGTGCTGCGGGATGAAAAAATATCTGTTAATAACTACAGCAGCAAAACTCCTGATGTCACTGATAGCACAAATCACTTTTCACATTCTGTATTATCTGGCTCATTTACAGATATAGGACATACAAACTGATCTGTTGGAATGCTAAATTATAACATAAAAAATGACACAGATTTATGCAAGAATGATGACTGCAAAGCACATTGCATCGGTACTATAAGAAGTTGAAAATTGCTGCTGTTGTAGATGTCATAGGCATGTTATTTTCTTTGGTATGCGTGGAGGATATGCTGTCAGGCTTTTATCATGCAAACCGTTTATGTGCTTTTCCTCTCTTCCTGCTAGAAATAGAAGATCATTGAACCTGGCTGTTATTAAGTGTGCTTAAAATATTCCTTAACAAACTCGGTTGATTTACACTCTGATATAAAACATTGGTTGTTTCCCTGCCTCACAGGAATGGATAATGCATGCAAGATAAATGCAGTAAAGATTGTGAAGCATTTGAAATCTGCTGGTGAAAAATGCTATATAAAAGCTAGGTGGTATTCTTATTTATTAAAGGCTCTGAATAAATAAATTGTTCTGAAGTAAACACATATGCATTGCATAAACAAAATTGTTTATGTGGCAGGTAATATACTAATTGTAATGTTATGAGCTGGGTGAAACCTTGTTATGGGGTAAGTTTAAAACTTCTTTCAAACTGATATGTGACTGCACACTTCACTTAAGATAGGGGTAAGAAACACTTATGGGGCCACATCTAAAACAAGGCCTAGTGCAGTTTACCAGAAACTAGCACCAGGTGGGCAGAGGGTTCCACTGAGTATTGTGACCATGGGAAGGGTGAAGGAAGGCAGAACATGCAGGAGCAGATGAACAAAGCAAGAAAGAGAGCCAAAAAGGAAGAAGGTCGAGCAGTAGCCTGGGATTACAGCATGACCCTGGAAAAAGCTAGAGAGAGAAACAGAGAGTGGGCGAGCATGCTTTTGGATCTGTTGGCTAAAGAGATTTGGTGCTGTAAGCTAAGCAACTGCTCCTTTTGTTGTTGATTCCTCCTGCATTCATGTACGTTCTTTGTAAATAAACAAAACTGCATCTAAGAAATACCTATCACTGATTCCTGCTCTTAACAGGAATATTACCAGGGCCCCAAACTTTGACTAGCCACTCAGAGTGAAAAGAGGGAGCTATGATATTTATCACCTGTTTAGTATGTTTCATTTTGCCAGAGCTGAAAGATTTATACACCTCAGACCATGTTTTATCTGCATTTTACAGATAGTGAAGTTGAGACATAGAGGGTAAGTTGGAAGAAAAATGCATGTCTATAGCAGATCCAGTTAGTACCTAATTCACACATGGTGGAAACTGGGAAGTTGAACCACTGGCTTGCAGCTCTAGAAACACAGGTTACTGTGTTGAGGACTTCTCAACTGGTGAGGTTGCACCACAGAAGATTGGCAAAGGGGCCATTCCTTACTAGTAAAGGGGACAATAAATAAAGTCCTGAGGTCAGTAAGACTCATTCAGTGGAAGTGTGAGTATCAGGGGAAAGAAGCAATTTACTAGTTCTCGCCTCCCTCACGCTGCTCCATTTGCTCAGTTCCTAATTATTCTTGCTGCAGTCTTAATTTCATCTCTCTTCCCCTCTGCACCAGCAGTTTACAGCCTCTTGAAGTATCACTGCTGCAGAAAAGTTCTCAGGGTAGCAAGTAGTGCCAACAAGCCCCTGCATCACTGTCCCTACACCCAGCAGCCAGTACTCCCAAGCAAGTAGTATTAACCTCCATTAGCTCCAAACCCAGCCCCCTCAACCAGCACCACCAATCTACTCCAGCCACTCATCCCCTAACCAGCACTCAGTATCCCCTGCCCCCACAATAGTCCTTCTGCTATGCATGAGCCCCAACACCACACCCAAAACCCCCAAATAAGCTGCCATAGTCATTTGGAACCACAGATCTAGCACACAGATCTTTTGCAGAAAGTTCACACAGCGATGTTCTCAAACTCTGAACCTTTGTTCTCTTGGAATGCTCCATCTACTAATTTTAAGAGTGTTTCTGCCCCTTGTTGCTCTTTCAAACAGTCTCTTATGTCTGCTCATTAGCTTCATCTTGAAAGTTTGGGAAAAAAACAAAAAACTGCCTCCTTGTTCCTGAGCTCATGTCATATCCTCCATGCTACATATCAAATGCTCCATGTTTAATTATGTAATTGGCCTGTGTTATAAGGTCAGACTAGATGACTATAATGGTTGCTCCCTTCTGGCCTAAAACATATGAATATTAATGATGGGGGAAAAGCATTGTTACAAAAACCAGAGATAATTCTTGCTCAGGAGGACCAAAATATTTCCTCCTTTATTATTATTATTTATTATTTATGATGTGTTATTTGTGTTGTTGTAGTGCCAAAGGGCCCCAGTCAATACTGGGATCTCTCATGGTACGTGTCGTATAAACACAGGAAGACACAATCCCTGCCCCAAAGGGCTTACTTTTAAAATTGTAATAAAATTAACCTCAGTCAAGCTGGGGCTAGAGATAAATTCTTCAGCTCTAACTTCCTGGAGTAGCATGTCCATTTTCACTGAGATAGTCTTCAGAATCATATTACAGAGGCCAAATGCAGTATGACAAATTCATATATCGCAACATGGTTCCAAACTCTAAAATGTAATTAAATGTTTTTGTTAATCTGTAACATTTTTGTAATGAGTCTAGTGATTCCTTTGGGAACAACTTCAACTCAGCAGCAAAAGATTTACTCATCTAGTATATTTATTAAATCTTGAATTCAAATGGCAAAATAATATGGCATTTTTAAAATTTACTGCTGATAATAAGTAATCCCACTTACAGTGCTTTTCATCATCAAAGCGTTTTACAGACATTTGCTACTTCATTCTTACAACATCCCCTATGTATTATCCTGCAAATAAATGTGCTATAGAGGGTACATAGAAACTCCATGTTAAATGCTTCCACCAAAGTGAAAGGAAAGATGGGACAATTTCTTTAGCACTAAGATACGTTATCCCTCCGTGGATACTACTAAATCATCCCTTATCTCTTGGCCGGAAAAAAAGTACTCTTGGAGAGCAAACCTCTCCTTCACTTAACACAAGTATAGAGTTCTGCACTCAACTGTTAATATAGTCAGAATATTGTTCCAGAAAGAGTAAATGTGTCCTTCAAGTTCACTTAACTTGTTTGTTTGTTTATATGTGGTGTTTCCACCTTCATTGGTTTGTTTTGTTTATGTGAAAACAGCTTTGTTTGCGGGTATGGCAGGCATAGTGTGGATTATTGCAGACTAAGGGGGTATACTTTTGTGGTAGCATTTTGTTAAAATATTACTAGCACATCACTACCCCATTTTATGTGTAGGGAAATTGAGGCAAAGGATTCAGAAGTGAGGAAAGTTTAGGAAAGTAAGGAAATGTGCTGGAGTCTGTCAGGTATGTCAGATGATTCTAATATACATTCTTAACATTATTTTTCCATATGGATGGAAGTTCTGGTTAGTTCACTAAATTGTGATTCATTAAAAACCTTTACAAATATATTCACCCATTTTCTGATTTTAGTAACTTTTTTAAAACAACCACTAGTTATAAAATTATACATTTTCAATACGTTCTTCTAAACAGATGAACTTATATGCACTTTTTCTACAGATTATCAAGACAAGAGAACCTTTTTTGTCCAAAGCTTAGGCTTTTTAAGTTTGTTTTTGTTTTGATCCTATAATAATGATTACATCATTTTAGATAGCTGTATCTGTTACCTTTCTGTTTTGTATTCTTCACATATCTATTCCAGTATTTTGTTTTGATACTGGTACCTGTTGACAGCAAGAGGAAGCCAGTAAGGAAGGAGTGGGCCAATCATGAGACAAAAGTAGCAAAAGCAAACTTAGTTGTCTAGAAGTGCCAACTAATGGTTGTACACCATGTTTCACTGCACTGCTTATTGAATAACCCTATTAGTCATACCTACAGTGATATCAGTTCCTAACTCAACCCAGCAACACTGATAAGAGAATTCTTGCCCTTGAAGTATAGCCCCCTTTTAATTTGTATCCTCTTGAAAGTGAAATAACTGAATTTAAACAGGCCTAAATTCACATGGCTGGTGAGGAAAGAGATGTTTTCAGATACTATTATAAGTAGAAATTGTAATTTAACTTCTCATCCCCCTAAGTGCATATAGAGTTGTACCCTAAGTACAATAGAATATATGGAGTTTACATTTCAGTCTGTAAGTTATGGGTAGGAAAGGAATTTTGATCCTTTTGGCAGTAACTTTTGCCTACTTGTAAGAACTTAGCAGGCCATATACTTTTTGCTGCCCATGGGTGTTACTCTGAGTCTCCTAAGAAGGTAGCTTAAATAAAAAGGAAGATTTGACATTTTGCTGTTAATTAATTTATAATAAAAGCAGTTACGTGTTACCTGTTATGTGGTTGGCTTATCATGGGAATGTGCACTACTTTCAGAGAAATCTTACAAAATAAGTTTCTTCTTTTCAAACAGTCACATAAGAGAAGGACACTTGCCATTATAGAAACTTCTATAGGGAGGTAAGATACTTTATCAGAGTTGTGATCCAAAGCAATTTTAGTTCTTATAAAGAGATTTATTTTCAGCATTTTCAAGCACATTGTGGTTATATTTTCTGTATGATTCATATTTTAGACTAGATTTTTGACAAGCTATTTCATGCTTCACTGATTGCAAAGGTTTGAAATTTTATTCCATATTGGAAGACTAAAGGCAAATTTGTTACAATAAATTTTCAATAGATTGTTTCTGGTTAATTGAAGATCTGTATTTGTTTGTTTCTTTGTTTTTGGTTCATTATTTTAACTATTTTCCTGTCATCAATAATCTGATGAGAAGAAACAAAGAGATCAAGGTGAAGCATTGCTTCAAAAATATCTATATCAGAATTTGAAAATTACCCTGGAAAAAGAAGGAAGAAATAGAATTCACAAGCAAAGGTAAATGCATGTCATATATACATATTCCTTTAATAGAAGATATGATAATTTTCTATTTTTATAGCAGATAACCAATAAGAAGTTCACATGCTTATGCTCTGTCTCTCTATAATAACATCACTTATTCTCAAAAAATCATTTAGAATGGATATAATTTTGGATTCATTGCTGGGTTTATATGTTTGCTGATGCCAATTTCATAAGCAAAGACATTTTACTCTGGTGTTCCAGGAATGAGTTCTTTTTGAATATCAAGAGAGTATGGACATCTGTATAATACAGACTGTATTTTATCCAAAAAGCAATCATATTTCCTATAATTGCAAATCGGTGCTGTAGTAAGAAAACTCTAGAAACGCAATTAATATGATGAGGAAATTGAAGAAGAGATTAAGGTCATTAGATATTCAAAGTTCAACATATTCTTAATTCATCTTTACCCATTATAAAACAATTCCATATGGAATTCTATTTCATATGAATAAATCTTGAATTCACAAATTGTTCTCGTGTTTGCCTAATTATAGAAATAGATATTTCTACAAGTTTTTGCTTATATGTTTAAGAACTTCATTACATCAAATTACAGTATGTATTTGACCCATATGTTTGACTTGTTACTCTTGCCTTGAAAAATAAACTTATTATTTGTGGTGTACAAACCTTGCCAGCAAAAAATCATGAGATCTGGGTAGGTCATAGCAAGAAACTATCTATATGCCCTGGGCGGCAAAAGGTTGAGAATCACTGTACTAGACTATGTTCCTTTCTTTACCAAGATCATGGCTCTGCATTTCTATTTGCAGATAAATCTTCTTGAGGAAGGACATAATGGTGTGTTGTGAAACACTGAGACTTAGTTTATCTCATAGTGATCTTTCTAAAAAATTAAGAGGAGTAGAAATGGTTGGGAATTTCCCTACAAAACAGGTTTTTGTCACAAAATGGTGATTCATCAAAACTGCAATATTTTACTAAAAACAAGACATTTCTGCAAATTTCCACTGAAATATCGGCAGGTTTCCAACCTGCCAGCCTGTTTCCTGCCAGTTCCCTTGACAGGCAACTTGGGAACTGTTCTTCTAGGGTCCATGGCTGTGGGGCAGTCCCATCATGTAGACTCAGGCCTGCCGATGTGGAGGGTGGGGGGCAAAGGGGGAAATCGCCCAGGCGGGCCATAGGGCTTGTAGTTGTGCGCGGGGTAGTACTGGGAGCAGCAAAGGCAGCCGGGCTGGCATATGGAAGCCCTGGGCATGCTGGAAGAGCACGCCCAGCAGCACACCTGGCAGCTCGCTGGGGACCAGCAGCACAGCCGCAGCACCACCCAAAGTCAGTGGACCTTTCTAGGGGGCTCGTTGACTGTTTGCCCTGGGGGTAGGACCCTTGTAGGCTACCCAAAGGTTGGAGAACCTCAGGGCTTTCACACTCTGTCAGAGAGCTGGCGCCCTGGGAAACAGGCTGTAACTGGGCCTTTCAGGATTTAGATTCTTGGCTCTGAAGCAGGGAGCTTAGAAGCCCTGAAGGTATGCCTACACTGCAGCTGGGACTGAGTCTCCCAGCACGGGTACATAGGCTTATGAAAATGGGGCTTGAAGTAAGGTGCTAAAAATAGCAGTATGGATGTTGTCTGGCTATGCCGAAAGAATTACAGGAGACATTAGATATGGGTTTAATCAGGCCGCAACTTTATTATTAGATGTCTGGGACTAACCCGGTCAATAAAATATGCAGTGTAGGTGAACCCCCTCCCCCACAATTTACCAGGGGTCACTGTTCCCTCTAAGATGTGCACGCGCACACAGATCCTAAACCCCACGCAAACGGCGAAACACTGCGTGCACAAAAAATTGCACAGAAGAAATTTTTTGCACGCACGGCCTGTCAAAAATTAGAGGGAACATTGCGGGGATGTGTATGTGTGTGCTTTTTTCAGCCTCCCCCCTTTTCCGTTTATGTCCTTCTAGCAGATTCACTGCAGGGACCCTCCAATTCCAGTCAATTCTGGAGGGGGGCTTCCACCAGCTCTCCCCCTACTTTTCATCCAGGTCCCTTCAGCAATTCCCTGCCAGGACCTTACTGATCACCCCCGCTCGTAGGAGGGGTTAAGATGGATTATAATGATGGGGGGTTGGCTCCTTGCTGTACCAATCAGAGGAGTCCACAACTGCCCCCAGCTTGCTTAATTACCAAGAACCTCTCCTT
Source organism: Chelonoidis abingdonii (assembly GCF_003597395.2). Lineage (NCBI taxonomy): Eukaryota > Metazoa > Chordata > Testudines > Testudinidae > Chelonoidis > Chelonoidis abingdonii. The sequence goes on from NC_133769.1 coordinate 89,711,617, forward strand.
AATTCCTTTTCCAAGCCATTTATCTGTTCTTTTGCGCCTTAATTTTTGGAGTACCTACATTGAGCATCTGCCACAAGGAGGCACCAGCCATTAGCTTGGCTGCCTCCTCTTCACACCCAGCTGGGTTCCCAGACGTCTCCCAATGCCCTCTTTTGTATCAGCCAAAAATATGGCAGCAGCTGGGTCTGACAGCAGTTTTACATCTCCTCTTGTCCCCCAAACCAGAAAGCATTGCCTTCTTCTTCCGGCCAGCCAGGTGACCTCCCTCCCATGCCCCCCCTTCCCCTCACAGTCCATCAAACCCCCCCCCAAGAATCTCAAAGTACAAATATTTTAACACAATTAATTAAATCCTAATGTTAAAAAACTCTGTATGCTAGTCTATATGAAATAATAATTCTAAAACAATATCAAATATTGCAAATTACTGTATGCCTTTTCAGACAGCTATTTTGTAATCTTTATGGTGGTGCTGATCAATATATACTTTAGGTGTGTATTTAGTCTTGGGGAAGGAAATACATATTTGAATCTATTGCTCTGATGAGGTCACCATCTTATACAGGAATTCGGGATTGTGTGGAGGGCAATGAATCAGGGAAAGGAGATAGAGAGGGGAATCTGTCAGTTAATTAGCCACAGTGTCACATGCCTGCTTTGGCCAATTGCAAACCACAATTTTTAAAGCTCATTAAAATTATAAAATACCCTTTCATTAAAAAAAAAGTGTGCCCATTTTCCGTCTTATTTTTCTTTAAATGGATTGAAAGCATTTTAGTCTTTTTTTTTTTTTTCTTATTTGTAATGGAAAGATTCCTTCCTGACCGTCATGTAGCCTAGAGTGAAATACCTAGAGAGAACCCATAGTGAGTTTACAATATATCAAGAGGGTCAGGAAAAGGAGGTCAGTGCTATGCTGCCTAATTGAGACCAACGGATGGTTTGCGAGAAATGAGCGGTAATATGATGTACCTCAAGGTGATGAGGGAAAATAGTTGATCCTTGAATAGACAACAAAACACTGGCTTCCACAACTTAAGAGAGATGCTTTAAAGGGACAGAGCCAAGATGAGTAAGCCTAAACTTGCCGTCTCTGCTTTACATGGTATTTGTGGGCTGTGTATATGTCACACTGTCTGTCTGCTCATGTTTTATATTGGGAGTTACTCAGGGTGCTGGATTCTTGTGTGCTTCAAAACCTGTCTGTATGTATGTGCATGCTTACTGTTATTAAGGATCCAATTCTGTCATGGTTCTCACAAATTCTGTAACTTCAATGAACCTTTATGACATCTTCAGCTTCAGCCTGCTGCAATGGCGGGGCTAGAGCAGCTGTCAGCCCCCACCCAGGAGGAATGGTGGGGCAGGAGTAGCAGCCGGCAGTCATCTCTCATCACAGGATCAGAGGCCGCTGGGTCACCCCCTGCTGGGTCAGCCCCTAGACTGCTGGAGCAGTGGCTGCTGGGCTGAGCAGGAACAGCTCCCTGAGACTGACTGTCAGCCCCCGCTGTGGGAGCAGCATGGGGTCTGGAGCAGCCCCTGGGTCTGGAACAGCAGCCAGGCTGGGTCAACACTACAGGAGGAGCAATAGGGCTGGAGCAGCATCCAGAGACAGCCACTGCTCTCCCCCCCCCCCCGCCACCCCCGGGGTATTTTTAGTAAAAGTCAAAGACAGGTCACAGGCTCTTTTGGCTTATTGCCCGCAACTTGTCTGTGACTTTTACTAAAAATACTTGTGGCAAAATCTTAACCTCAACTATCATAAAGAAACTCAGTACCATGAACATGGTGGCAGGATATAAAGTATCTTGCATTTTGTAGATACTGATATCCTTATTTCTGGGAGATGATCGGGTATTTTTTTCAGGATCATGACAGTATAAAGTAGGTTGCCAGTTCTTGTATTAGTGCTTGAAAACTGTACTGAGTTTTGGTAGCACGGAAAGTGATATTGATAGAGTAGATATCTGATCTTTCTTGGAAGCAGAAGCCATCACCTGAAGGGACTGAATCACTTAAGGGTTTATTTTTTTTTAATTTTGGCTGGTCTAGATGGTGTCATTTGGTAGTGCATGGTTACTTGGTTTATATAAATTATGATTATTTAATTTATGGCATGTCATTACTGGTCGTTCTGTTAGATAGATATATGGTATCTCCAGTGATTTGCTGTTTGAAAGTATTGGAGTTAATACTAGTGACTAGATCAAGCTGCAGAGAAGTGATGTCTGCATTGGCTTTGGTGAATTCATGTCTGAACCACCAGCAAAAATTTGTGTTGGAAAAAACATGGTTTCTCATTGTGGTGCTAATAGTTTAGAGCTCAACTTAATGTATCTTTTGCAATTTGATGTTATTTTGGGATATGATTCTCAGCATAAAGCTGATCTTGAGGAAATCAGCAAAAGGGCAGAGGTGAAGAAAGGATTACAGTATTCTCTGGCAGGAAAGTACAACAAGGGAACTACCAACTGATATGAACCCAGAGAGGACCCTGTAATCTGCATGACTCAGGATACAAAGACATCCTGTAATTTCTCCCTGCTATTAATAATACCAGTAAATGTGGGTGGGAAGAGAAGGAATTAGTAGGAAGCACCAACATTCAGTTTCCTTGTGAGACCTGGTGGGTGGGCTCTGGCAGGTTTTTGCATTTCAAGGAGAGATGATAGACATTTTGCAATGGAAACATCCATTTGCAGGGTATGGTAGCTATTATATACTTTTAAAATCCACCTTCTAGATTTAATAATAATACCTAACACTTAAATAAATTTAAGTGTTGTACAAACATGAATCAATGTTTCAACTACTGCATCAAATTCTTACCTTTCCAAGAAAACAAAACAAAAATAACCCAAACAAACCCAGTGAAACTTGCAAAAGGAACATAATCAGCTCAAATTTTCTTAATAACTTTCCCCACAACTTTTTCATGACTGGGTAGCCTCCTTCCTGTTCTTTGGCCCAATACTGTATGAGGTTGCTCATGACAGGGTAAATCTGCCTTGTGGCTTTTTACATAACTTTTTGAAACTGGGCCTCAGGCTCCTCTATGTGATCTATGTTGAGTGTTCACCTCAGACCAGACCCACTCATACAGACCACCAGGAACAAACTTTTATTCTGTTCTGTTTCTTTACAGAATTATTGTCCAGCAGCCTCCTCTCTGCTTGTTTGCCTCATGCTCCCAGCTTCAGTAGTGCTGAAACTTCCTGCTGGGAAGGCAGATGGTATTTCCTGGCAGGAATCAGGAAATTCTCCCAACATGCTGCAGTTTGTAGTCCACAACTTGTAGTTCCCATTGCTGCGGCAGCAGCACACTGGATGTTGGGCTACAACTTAATAAAAGAAAAACAAAACTATAGAATCAGAATTTTAAATCAAAAATCCCCCTGCATGTTTGCAACATAAACACAGAAGCATTCTTGTGGTACATGACAGCTTGGAAATAAAGGTTACTAGAAAATGACTATGAAAATGACATTTGTTTTTCATCATTTTCCAAGTTGAGAGACATGCCAAATATTCAGTATAAATAATAAAAGGGTGTAAAGTAGGGGTGCTGGAAAACATGAATTCTATTTGCAAAATATTTTGAGGTTTCAACATTTGTATTTGTTCCAAATAAAAAGTAACAAACAAACAAAACAAACAAACAAAAACACCTGAGAGAGAGTGACAGCGAGCAAGATTGAGAGAGCCCAGAGCAGAGAGCCAATAGGTTGTTGGTTAGGCTGCTTCCCTAGGATATGGGGCACTCAGGTTCAGGTCCCTGCTCTTCCTGGCTTTCAAAAAGCATGATCTCCCACCATCTGAAAATCAGCCTCTTGCAATTTTGTCTTTACGTTGTAATAGCTGATGGTATTTGTAACGTATGTGAAGACATTTTTTAAAAATATGATTTTGTTTTAACCTGATTGTGTTCCTTTGACACATTCAACCTGTGTTTTAGAGGTGAGCATGTGGTAAATGAAAATCATGGACTTTGGTATATGTCACACATAGCAGCGCACGTTCATCTACAATTGTCTTCACCTGTGACATTTGCAGACAGGGCTGCAGGTCTGAAATAGGTCTTTGGTCTCATCTCAGGATCTGCAATAAGTGACTATAACTCATCCATCAAACTCAGTCAGGGATTCTGTTGTCATCACTAAAGCTGTGAGTCTTTCACGGAGGTCATGGATTCTGTGACTTTCCAGGACCTCCATGACTTCTGCAGCAGCCAGGGCGGCTGACCCTAGGGCTGCCCGAGTAGCTGGGGTGGCCCTGGGGCCAGCCGCACCGGCTGCACCTCGGGTGGCCCCAGGCAGCTGGTCCCAGGCGCTGTCCCAGAGCAGTGGTCCAGGAGTAGCAGCAGCGCCCCAGTCTGTCCTCCTCCCTAAAAGTAGTGGTATCTGGGCCCTGGGCGCCCCTCCGCCCAGCATCAGCAGGGCCCCAGACCACCCCACCCCAGCAGTGGTGAGGCCCTGGCCTCACCCCCCCAGGATCAGTGGCATCTGTCGGAGCATGCCCCCTCACCCCCTAGTAGCAGCATCTGTGGGAGTCCCCCCCCTAAGATTTAGTTAGGGGCATTTTTAGTAAAAGTCACAGACAGGTCATGGGCTATGACTTTTTGCTTATTGCCCGTGTTCTGTCCATGACTTTTACTAAAAATATCCATGACTAAATCATACTCTTAGTCATCACTACAGTCTTTTACACTTCAGGAGGGAAGAAAGGCAGGGAAAACTTGCTAATGCTTTAACATGAATTAGAGTATTTATTTGGAAGAGCTATTTTGTGAATAGTAAATTACCAGTTTGGAGTACAGTTCCAGGTTTTTACAACAAAATATCTCTGGTGGCCCTTAATTCAGAGATGCAAATTAATGTGGCAGTTTGAATTGTAAAACACTAAAATACATTGTCATCTTCACTTATGGAATTAATTTACTTCCTTTTACTAATTTAAAATGTAGGTGAGTTTGATATTTAAAATGATTTTTTTAAATCTATTTTCGACTGTTCTTTCTTTTAATTTGCAATTAAACAACATGAGTGTAAGCTCCCATGCTGCAAACGTGAATAACTCCTTCAGCAATGGACAGAAATTCAAGAAAAAGCTGGAATGGTTTGCACAAGATATATTCATTAGTAAATTTGTATATCATTTAGGAAAGAGTCTAAGATCCTTATGTTACATGAACCAAACCATCTTACCACACACTTGTATTATAAGAAAATCTTCATAATTAATAAAGTAAGTTATTTCATGATTTCGATAAAACGAGGTGACTTGCTGGTAATTCCTATATTTTAAGCATGTAGGGCTTATCTACTCTGCCCCACAGTTCTGATTAAGGAAGTGTGAATAGCAGTGTGCCCCCAAGTGCTGAGCTATAACTCCCCTGTGTGGATGCTGTGGATGTGAACTCAACATTCCTAGTTCGTATTAATGTAGTCCTGTTTGAAGAAGCAAAGATTTCATTTTAGGGTAGTGAAGTTATTAAAAGTTTATATAAATAAAAGGTATTCTCTGAGTCTCAAAAAGGGTCCAGAACTATAACCCTGTGGATCTAATTCTGTGCATCCTGTGCACTGATATGAGGAACAGTACCGTAGCATGCTGTCCTACGGCTTCCTTCCATTCTCAAAAGGTTTGGGCATCTGTTTCAGTTTCCCTGCTTAAATGGACCCATGCTGTCTTTTGGGGACTTCCCTTTTGTGACCTGCTTTCTCTCTCTCCCTTCTGTTGTGTTCTTTTGACTATTTTTTTTTCTGGTGGCAGCAACTCTCCTGGGTGAAGGTTTGACAGCTCCCCTGCCATCTGTGAGGCTCTCCTCAGTCACCCACAACATACATAATTTTGTGTTGCATCAGGAGAGGAAGTCACTCTCAGCCTTTTTCTCAGTATCAGAGGCAGCAATCTTGAAACTGTTGTGTCTGCTTTTCAATTTTGTTCCTCTCTGGTAGACATCCAGACATGATGAAAGAGAAGCTACAAATCACACCTGATTTGGGGCCTCCCAAGCATGCTGTTTCTTCTGGAGTCCACTGGTGAAGCACCACAGAACAGTGTTAATGGGTCCAGGTCTTTCACCTAGAGCAGAGGTTCTCAAACTGTGGGTCTGCGGACCACTAGTGGTCTGTGAGCTCCATTCAGGTGGTCCACGGATAGTTCCCTCTAAGGTGCGTGCTTGGGCGGCCACACATGAGACAATGAAGGGCCACCCACCTAATTAGTGGAGCTGCACAGGCATGGCTCCACTAATTAGGTGGCTGGACCCTGGAGGAGACGCATATCCTGGTGAGGGGTGAGGGGTCTTTGGGGGAATAGAGGTTAGGTGGGAGGGGTTAGAGGGGTGAGAAGAGGGGGTGGGTGGAATTTGGGATGTGCAGGGCTGCAGAGGCCAGAGAAAGAGGTGACTTTTTCCAGCCCCAGCTCAGAGGCTGCCACAGCTGAGGAGAGAGGGCACATCCATCGCATTAGAAAGATAAGACTACTGATATTAAAATATGAATTATGTGCTTTTATTTGTAGAACCAAAAAAAGTTAATTATTACTAAGTTTTTTTTATATAGTGGTTTTATCCAAAGCGCTTTACAATAGTTAGCTAACGGTACAAACAACATTTGAAAAGATCATTAAGTGGTCTGCCGAGACCCTCAGCAATTTTCAAGTGTTCCGCAAAAAAAAAAGTTTGAGAATCATTGACCTAGAGATTATAGAGGAAACTACCATGTTACCAAGAGTTTCAAATAAAAGGTTTGGGTTAGGTTGCGTGTGGTTCACAAGAGCTGCAAAGGCTTAGTGCCAGTCCTTTTTTAGCCAATCTGGCTCACCCCTGCTTTCCTTTTTTTTTTTTTTTTAACATATAAAGGGCCAGATCCTTAGTGGTGGCTGAGGGGTGCATGGTGCAGCTGAAGTAGGGATGGTAAGTGGGGGATTCACAAGTGCATTTTGCACTCCACAGTTCTGGGGCTGTTCTGTATTAGGCTGTTCTCCCTGCACTAGCAGCCAGAGGATCCATTAAAGGAGTTGTGGGGCTTGTTGGGGCACAAGGAAGTCAGTCCCAGTTTTCTGTATGTTAGAATGAAGGACTGAGCTGTAGCATGGTGTTCTTGCACAATGAACCAAGACAATGCAATCTAACCACTCTGCTTCATATAATGTTCTTATTAGGATGCTGTAAGATGATGTTAACTTTGAAGGGACAGGACAAATGCTGGCCTAAATTTTGAAAGTACACATTTCCAAGTGGAGCATGGGCAAGGCCAGATTTGCACACACACACAAGACAAAATTACACATGCAAATTCAGCTGAGCAGTTATGATACTAGTCAGCAGAGTGCAGTGGCACAAATATATGCCAACCAGTTCATTGCACTCTTCTGTAAAGAAAACACTTTAAGTATGAAAGATACTACATACAATCAAACAATATTAGCAATAAACAATTTTATATTTTTTTAGTTCGTGGTTTATAGCTTTGTATTCCTGCCAGGCACCCATGAAAAACATATTTTAAAAAACTCTATACATACTCTATACATGATGATACATACTGATAAATCATAACATACAGAGATAAAAATGTTTGTTTTTTTAAAAATGATCTTGCTATATTGAAATATGCCCTGTGACCTGTTTTTTTAATATTGCACATTCACCAATATATTAGGAATTTCAGAATGTACTTCGACTTGTATGTTTGCACATAACTTATAGTTCCATTGAAAATTTTTTAAAACATTAGTAACTTGTAAAAGGACTTTCCTATTTAACATCTCCTTTTTAGGGTGTGTGCTGTTTGTTCACAATACAATAGCAGTACATTTGTGGTTGTACCTTGGGGTAAAAGCTGCCAAATGTGACAACAGTCAAATGTTTAATTTAAGGCCTGCAAATCTTGCGAGCATTACTCTAAGTGTAACATTTGTTCTGGTCATAAGATCTATGAAGTAAATTCTTTTTTATTTCTACAGCCATGTGACAAAATGCATTAATTTTGCACCTTTGACATCATGATACTGTCTACTAGTACATCTGTCTAACAAGCCAAACCTCTGATCAGCTTTAAAGAAGTGAGCTATTATTGAAAAGAAAAGGAAAGGTGCAGGGAGAGGGGAAGCAACATAAAAATGTGGATGAGATAAAAACAAATTTTTAAAAATGCAAAAAGATAAGGTCTGTGAGTAGAAATATTTTTAACGTCCAATTTCTTGCAATCCCTCAAGTTTAGAACACAAATTTGTAGTGTGTCAGGTGTTGTGTTTAAAACTCAATCTCTTGTATATAGAAAAGCCATTTTAGTTTCTATCACGTGTATATATATTAAAATTTATTCTAATTTTTTTTGTGATTTTGAGGCCTCTGCATGTTAACTAAGGCATCCAAATTTGTAATGAAGGGATACAGAAATTAGTAACAATAAATCTGTTTTAGAATGCTAAAAAAAATCCAAAATAAACTTTATCTGACATGTGGAATAAAATACATGATGGAGTTCAGTAACATACAGGTTTTATCAGCACTCATTTGAGATAAGCTGTATAACTCATCCTTATCTTCATCACTCATACGGGGATCCTGAACTGTCAATAAGGTGTTTATACAATGACACCATCATATATTCAATACTTATCTCTCTTTATGTGGCATATAATGGGTAAGTGTATGCATGTATACGCCCACATGTACTCTCCTAAATTAATTTGACTGGCAGTTGAAATTATGGAAACAATAAATGATTGACAGTGGAATAGGAATTTGTGAAAATGTACAAATACACAAAGACAAGACTGATTATCAGGCCTGGTCAAAAAGCTAGTATTTGTTTTCCTCCACAATGATGTTTCAGCATGAAATATTTGATTAAAATGTATAGAATTGTTTAGAAATTAGAGGGGAAAAGCCAAATAAAAAATTGTCAGTCTCCACTTTTTGTCAGAAAATTTTGTTTAGGAATTTTTTCCAATCTGTTCTGCTGTTCATTGGGCCTTCTTGCGGGAATGGTAATTTAACACTACTTTTATGTGGAAATGGTGAGACACAGATGACATAATATGGCAAAATGTGGCCATAACTTTATTTAAGTACCGGTAATAGTTAACTGGGATAAACCAATCAGAATTGGCTGGCAATATTGTTTCAGTTCAGATCTCAATTGGCACTAGTAGGGATCCTGACTGTATGTTAATTCCCAACCCTCACCCCTTCTTGCTGGAGGTAGAAGAGATGCACTGGACATAGAGGCACACCTTGTGGCCGTGCCACATGAGTGCCCAGGACCAATATCCAAGCAATCCAATGGGTTTAGAAACCTCATCTGGACCCTTACGAAAACATCAACCACATTCAGACCCACCAAAGTTGCAATAATTTTAATTTTAAACCTTCCAAAACCAGACCACCTGGATGTTGAATGAAAGGTGAAAAAACTCACACTGCAGTTTGATTATTTTGCCACATGGGACAAATGCTTTCCAGACCCCAATACTTGCAATCAACTGAGTCCCTGGTATTCTAGGAGATCCAGGATACTAGTAGTATAAATTTGGAAGGGTGGGGCTGAATTGGGGATGCTGCAATGGCTTTGACACCCAGGGAATGCCGTCTTTACCATCCTCACCATGATATTGGATCCAGTCCCTCAGCCCAGCAGCATCCCTGCTGACCAATGGTGGCAGTACTGGGCAGAAGAATCCCCCGAGACTGGACCCAATTGTGACATGGAACCCCTTTTTACCTCACTTATCCATGCCGTAAAGCACAACACAAGGGAAAGGGAGAAAGTAGGAAGGGATGACCCAGCAATTACCATGTGCCAGAAGTGAATGAGGGGACGTGTGGAACAGTGCCTCATCCATTGAGAGCAGAATTACCCCTCGCTATCCTAAGCGGGTGACTTCATTGATCCTGGCTGCATCCAAGCTGTCTCCAACAGCATTATTTTTAATTGTTAATAAATTAAGGCTTTTGGATTCTTACCACTTCAAGGCCAACAAACTTACACTGTTCCTGGCCATGATGCCATCCACACTGGGTGTTTTCCAGGGGTAAATTTGTGTAGTATTTTAAATTTTATATATTTTTTTACACTGTACTTATACTCTGCACCATACAGTATTGCTATTCAGATTTTACTGCCAATAAATGACTTCAATTATTGTAATACACTATCTAGAAATCAAAAACAGTACAGGTTGTTTCACATGGCTTTGTGCCATACGCACTGTAGTTTACAATTTTTACTGATAGTCTAGTGTTTCTAGGAAACAGGTGACAGTTTTGCGAGTGACTTTAAAAAGTAAGATGCATCTGATAATCTAAATTTTTTATGGAACTGACATAATCTTTTAGAGTTTCTGCTGGACTTTAACATTACTAATTTATTTGCTGATAATCATTGTGATGTAGTTTGTTACGCTTTCGTGGAAGCTGTCAGGGATGAACATAATTTAGATAAATTCTACCCCCAAAGTTCATGTACAAAGAAATCTGAGCATTTGATAGCGTTTTTGATGTTTTAAAATTATTTGTGTTTCCACAGTAATTCATAATTTTTGTAAATTTCTTTCCTGCTAAGTATGATTACTACACTGTACATTTACGTGAATTTTGGCCATTGTTGCTTTTGGACCTTCTGGCTATATTGGGGGAATTTCATATCATAGTATGTATTTGTGGCTTCCTGGCCCTTTTTGGTAGGAATGGGGACATGGTAGAGTGCTTGGTACTAGCACAGATTGGGATTTTTTTTAACTACGTTGTTTTGCCATCCAAAAATGCTGATTCAGCAAAACTGAATCTTTTTTACAGATGCGTATTGGTTTTGACAAAATATTCATCAGGAGAGGATTCTTGGGTCTAGGATGGAATTTATGGAGGGGGAGAGAGAGAGAGACACCCAGCCACCTCAGAATAGCCAGTGCCTAGTGGTTAGGGCACACACCCGGTGGGTGTACTGGGGGGGGCGGTCCACTGTGGGAGGTTTTGTGGGGGAGGGTCCAGAAATTTCAAAAGTTCTCAGTGCCATCCTGATGCATTATGGGAAAATTTTGAAAATCTCTAAAATGTTCATGGGACTGGAAAGCGATTTCCCACACATCTCTACTTTGTATTTTGTACTTTGTATTTTGCCAGTGAGATTGTAAACACCTTCTTTGAGAAGCCAGGATGTGATGGCTCTGAAAGAAGCATATTTTCAGCCTCTGCTGAAAATTCCATCCCTTGACACAGACAAGCTATCAAACTGTTAACTGGTGTCTAATCTTCCTTTTTGGTTGAGATTATGGAGAAGATTGTGGCAAAACAACTCTGACTATCCTGATGCTTCTGAGTCCTAGACCACTGATAGTTGGGGTGTGGGCTGTCTGATGGCACAAAGACAGGTCTTGTTTTGTAGATTGATTTTTCTCATGGTGATGGATAGAGATCAGGAGTCCTTGCTGCAGGCTGTGAAAAATCCTAGTGTCCTAAAGCCTGAGACAAATAAATCTGCTGTCTGCTAAAAGTACCAGGTTCCTTGCTCTCTAAACAAGAGCAACAGGGGAGGCTAGGTGTGGGCTGACTGACAATTGGGAAAAGTAGCATTTAAGAGCTAGTGAGGGGGAGGGGTTGAAGGTGGAGGGACTGAGCCCTGGTCTACACTGGGGGGGATCGATCTAAATTATGCAACTTCAGCTATGTGAATAACATAGCTGAAGTCGACATACTTAGAATGATTTACCATGGTGTCTTCACCGTGGTGAGTTGACTGCTGCCGCTCCCCCATTGACTTTGCTTGCGCCTCTCACCTAGCCGGAGTACAGGAGTCGACAGGAGAGGGTTTGGGGGTTGATTTATCATGTCTAGACTAGACACGATAAATAGAGCCCCCTTGGATCGATTGCTGCCCACCGGTCCAGCGGGTAGTGTAGACATACCCTGAGTAAAATCATAGGGTTCAGCTGCCCATGAGAGGGAAGGTGGATGAGCCTACTCAGTATCAGCTGAAGATCTGGCTCACTACTTTTTTAATATCTATTTTTAAAAAATACATTTTATCCCAAACACAAAAAATTTTTCTCACAAAGAGACACACTCAGATATATGTACATTAGTAACATTGCTCAACCTCAAATACTAATGCATATACCTAGATAACTTTTACATACGTATATAATTTACCATCAATCCATAATATTGTTCAGTCTTTCTATTAAGACACAGCAACTGTAAATATTTTAAAAGATTTTACTGTCACTTGATAAATATAATCATTGATAATGACCACAATTCAGGAGAGTCTTTCTTAAGCATGTATCTAAGCACATGAATAAGTCCATTGATTTTAGTGGAACTGCTAATGAATTTAAAGTCAAGCACATGTTTAAGTACCTGCTTGATGTACCTTCCTGAATCAGGGCCAACAGCATCTTTCAAAATAATACATTTAGATTCCAAAATCAAAGTTTGGATTTTTGTTTTGTTTTTTTAACTTAAATTAATAGAAGAATATAAAAACCCATTGGTTGGGATTAAGATTGTTGTTTTCAAGCACATTTTCCAAATGTAGGTAAGATTTAGGGTTCAGTTCTAAGGTAACATCACTTTCAGTAAGACTGTGTCAAAAAAATTTACACTGCTAGCAAAAGCAGCTAATAAATCACTTTTTAATGGGATAAATTGAAAGTAAATATTTCAGTTGAAATACTAGTCCTACTGAAGTGAAAGGAGTGTATTGATTTCAGTAGGGTCACTTGTATTCTTGGGTCATATTTTTTTAACTTGTATACCACAAAAAATAACGGTTAACTTGCTGCAGAAATGGTTGACAATTTGTCTGGGAACAATGATATTAAAAATTCAGTTTGTTCCTGCCTTCCTAGCACCACAGTAATGAAAGACAGATCTCCAGATTATAGGATGTTGGGGGAACTGACTACAGTTGGTTGGAAAATGTGCTTTCCGCCTCTTTCCCCACCCCTCCCCGACAAACAAAATTTGTTGATGAAAATGAAAAAAAAAAGTTTTCACTGAATTTTCCATGAAAAAGTTCTATTTTTCAGTGAAAAATCAACCCCAAAAATATTTCAGCTAAACACTGAAATATTTTAATTCTGAAATGCTGCTGTAGTGCTTCATGAAAATTATAGTTCTGAGGCTTCATGTTCCCATTCTCTTCCATACAGCCCAGGCTATAACTCCCACATGGTCTTCCCTTATGGCTGGGGATGTGGTTGCATCATGGGAGATGTAGTTCAGCTGGGAAGTCCTTCTCATACTGAATTGGGACATGAGGAAACTGACTTGCAAATCCCATGAGACACTGCAGCAGGAAATCCAAATTGAAATATTTTGATTTTCAGGTGATGTATTTTGGTATTGGGGCATTTTTTTTTGACCAAAAATTGAAAAATGCCACAGAAATTAGATATTTTTCACCAAAAGATTTTGTTTAGTTTAAAACCCAACTATCCATCAAAAACAATTTAACAGAAAATGTTCAACCAACCTTAATACTGACCTATGAATATGAGATATCAGTTTTCTCTTGCTGCTTTCTTCTTTTCTCATGTACTTTTACTATTCCCTGCCATCCACTTGATTCACATACTTTCTCCCTTCTTCCAGGGCCAGTTACCCTTTCTGCTTAGTTTTCTGGCTCTTTTTCTCCACCTTCTTTGTACTTCTTAGTATTAGGTATGCTGCTCATCCAGCTCTCACACCAATGGGTCCACTTGCTTCCTGACTGCTGCTCTGTTCCCTTTCTCTGGAATATATGCAATGTGATTATAAAGAGCAGTGTGATATGAAGCATCCAGAAAAAAGGCCATAAAGTAGAATGTCTCATAAAAGTAGTGCACTTGAGAAATTAAGTTCTTGTGGATGCTTTAAAGGCACATTTGACTGTAAGATTTTAATAAACTTGAAGGGAACATTGTGTCTGCACTGCAGGTTGTCTTCCCCATTACTCTCTTGCTTCTAGTACAAAAAACAGTTCTGCATAAATTTTCCTATGGCAGTGTGTTAAATACCTTTGTGTTTTATCTGAATTTTGTTTTGCCAGTGGCTAAAAACTGTTTTCTAAAAGAGTTCATAGTAAATTGTTAAAATGTTTGTGTTTGTAGCCTAGAGAAAACAAGAGTAGGTTAGAAATTTTGTTCCTACATAAAATCTGCCAGGTTGGTTTTTTTGGATAGCAACATTGTGTTTTATTTAAAGCCTGATTGATTCTTAAAGGATTGTTTGACACATAATGTAAATGATGTTATAACCTAATATCAGGAAATCTTGCTCTCTGAATGGATAAATGTAGTAGTCATACCTCATGAAGATATTCCTAACCACGGGTGCAGTGAAGTGTATACTGAGTATACCCAATATTTTGGTCACTTTGAATGCTGGGTAAAAATATTGAAATGACAAACTTCAATCCTTAGCCTAAGACATTTATATAAATAAAGCATTCCATCACTCCATCTCGCTCTAATAACAGTGAAATACATGAAATGTTCTGTGAGGTGCTCCCCATAAGGCTTTATGGAAATATGCTTATGAATGTATATATGACATAACTGGAATATGTTTTATGCTACATATGCCATGTAACATATCTATGTAGAGGTTATAATCTACTGAATCTATTCCTCCTATTTGTATGCATGCATCATTTTTGTGTTCGAAGTTATGAATATTGGCTGTGTACTTGCTTGATTTCTAAGTAGCCTTAGTAAACATTTGGTCAGCTTCTTGAGAAAGGAATGTGGAAGTTAAGTGCCCAATCAAGAAGCACTTTGTTCTGTCCACTATTACTTGGAACCCCTTAAATCCTACTTTCTGCACTTAATAAAATCACTTTTTACTTATTAATTAACCCAGAGTATGTATTAATACCTGGGTGGAGGGGGGCAAACAGCTGTGCATATCTCTCTATCAGTGTTATAGAAGGCGAACAGTTTGAGTTTATCCTATATAAGCTTTATCCAGGGTAAAACGGATTTATTTGTGGTTTAGACCCCACTGGGAGTTGGGCATGTGAGTGTTAAAGACAGGAACACTTCTCAAGTTGCTTTCAGTTAAGTCTGCAGCTTTGGGGCACGTGGTTCAGACCCTGGGTCTGTGTTGGAGCAGACTGGCATGTCTGGCTCAACAAGACAATGTGCTGGAGTCCTGAGCTGGCAGGGAAAGCAGGGGCAGAAGTAGTCTTGGCACATCAGTTAGCAGGTCCCAAAGGGGTTTCTGTGATTCCACAACTGTCCATTGTTTCCATGCTCCCTTATGGGGCCAAGGGCAAACATGATGTTTCGTGAAAATAAATGGAGAAGAAAAGAAAGATTCATTTCACGTCTCAGGTCCTTTGGCCAGAGAACTGTTTGTTAAATAATTTGATTCTTAATCTCTTTATTTTAGCTATTTAGCATTTTACCGCATTCTGATATTCTGGTTGGGTTCTCGTAAATTCTTGTGTAATATATCAACGCTTAAGATCGGGGACTCTTTATTTTTATTGTTCACATACCCCTAGAAGAGAAGCTATGTGTTCTTTTGACTCCTCTGTTTCCCCTTTCTGTTTCTGTTTTCCCCTTTTTCTGTTTCCCATTTCTGCTCTTGGCATTGTTTGTACATGGCAGAGGGGCATGCTGGCATATGGATGGGCATTATAATATTACATTGGTAATGCAGGTGAATGAACCGGTGATGGTGTGGCTGATCTGTTTTAGGTCCTGTGATAGTGTCACTGGTGTAGATATGTGGGCAGAGTTTGCATCGAGGTTTGTTGCATGGGCTAGGAGTTTACTATTGGTGCGGTGTTGCAGTTACTGGTGAGAATATGTTTTCAGGTTGGCATACATCACGTTTCATTCACCTGCACATCCCCCAACGTAATATTATGCCCTCATATGCCACATATTTGCCCCTCTTGTATGTACTCGGCCAACTGGACAGTCGCTATCGGAAAAGGGCTAAACGGACACAATCAGATAATTCAAGGATGGCCAATATAAAACCTGTAGAGAGAACACTTTCAACCTCCCCTGGCCACACTATAGCAGACCTTAAGGTGGCCATCCTGCAGCAAAAAAACTTCAGGACCAGACTTTCAAAGAGAAAATGCTGAGCTTTCAGTTCATCTGCAAATTTACACATCAGCTCAGGATTAAACAAAGACTGTGAATGCTTCCCAACTTACAAACCAGTTTCTCCTCCCTTGGTCTTTCACACTTCAACTGCTAGAACAGGGCCTCATCCTCCCTGATTGAACTAACCTTATTATCTCTAGCTTGCCTGCATACATATACCTGCCCCTGGAACTTTCCACTACATGTATCTGATGAAGTGGGTATTCACTCACGAAAGCTCATGCTCCAAAATGTCTGTTAGTCTCTAAGGTGCCACAGGATTCTTTGCTGCTTTTACAATATTTTAGTAACCTATCATAAGCTGAAGCTTGGATCAATAAGTGCACTAGACCATTATGCCAATAGCAATGTGTTCCATTTGCAACAATGTGGCTTTTGACTTTCTCCTTTTATTAAAATATTCAGGAGGGTGATGACTTCTCATGGGTTGCCATTCATCTCTTGATTTTTATTTTTGAAAAAAATATAAGAAAAACAAGGGAAAGAGCTGGATTTAAATGTTGCTTAGGTCAGAAGTTAGGTATTGTCAACCCAATCTGTGGTTAATGCTTGTTTACATCATAGGGAAGAAAATGAAAAATTGGTGCGGTTCATATCTTTTGGATTAGTTTTTAATAAAAAGTACATTTTCCTGTCACTCAGAAGTCGGGAAATGAAAATGTTAAGGTTCTTATTGTAATATTAACTCAGGCACTTGCACATATGTACTAGTTTTTGTTTCTTTTGTTGTTTTTAAAAAATGCTTATTATATTACCATTTGTTGGGCTCTTCAGGGCATGAACTATGTCTTTCTATGTGCTTGCAAAGTAACTAGTGCATTTTGGACACTATCACAATCTAAATAGTAATAATAATAATATAAGAATAATTAAAGTATATGATGTGCAACTTAATTTAAATTAATATGAGAATCATATTTTCACTTCCTGACTTCTGAATGTTGAGTATGGAGCAGTAACCTTAAAGTTAAATTAGTGTAAGTTTTTTGCCATTTAAATATTCAGTAACACACTAAAAAAATGCATCAACTTTGAGCTAAGTGTGCTAGACTGCAAATCCCTCCAATGGAAAGCATAAAAAGCAAAGAAATAAGTAATAAAGTAATTCAGCACCCTATCTGCATTCCACTCTTCAGTTCTGCTTCTTAACCTTTGCTACTTCCCCTGCACCACCCACTGCCCACATATCTGCACCCTCCTGAACAACCAATGTGAAGTTTGACCATAATTATAATATCCAACACACATATACAAACTGCAGTTCTGTAAATTCTACATTAAAATTGCTGCATTTAGAACACACGCTAAAAATATAAATTGCCCATTGTGCCTGGCAGTGAGATTTTATTAGACTCTTAATTAGACATTATTAAACTCTTAACTTCAAATAAGATTACTGGTCAAAGCAACCTGTCTTGGAAGCAGCTGAAGGGGGAAAGCAACTGCTGGACTGCGTTGCCATCTTTCCTCGCTTTTGATTCCCAAATCAGAGTATTACCATGCATCCCAGGCTAACCTCAGCCTATTTTTAAATCCGAGGCCCTACCTGTCCAGCATCCAATCCGGGGCATAACCAAGACTACAGGCCCATGCAGACAACTGCACAGGAGAGCTTGGATCGCCATGCTAATCCAAAACTCTTTTTCCTATTAATTTTTTTAAAAATTCCTGAGAAAAATAATGGCATTTTTACCAGCTGCACTGATAACGCAAATGCACCCCTGGCTATGCCAATGCATAACCTCATCTGGTTTTACCAATTAGGAAATTGATACCCTTTTAATAATTAACCCAAAGCAAAGGACAGAGAGGAGAGGGGGGGTTTGTATTGTTTTGCAGTGGAGGGAGAGTGTGATATTGCTTTATATGGGCAAGTGCCTCCTGGACAATCTTAATACTTGCTATAAGAACAGTGATTAATCAATAGCAGCCTCCCCTTTGTTAGGAAGGATTCCTTTGGCTGGCAGGCTCAGTGACTCCACCTGGCAGAGTGGCCTGCTCTTCCAATTCTCACCCCACAAACAGATTCGGACTGTAATGATCTTTTCATAAATATTGCAGGAAAAACCTGTCTTGTAGCCACTGATTAGGAATCTGATACCCAACTCTCACATCCCAATACAAACCACCTAGCGAACTATATGAGATAATGGTATAATGAATGAATGTGTTCAGAGTTATGGCTGAATGTTGTCTCCTGCAGCATATGCCGGTGAGATTTATTGCTCTTGGAGTATGCAGCTCAATCATTTTAAATTTCCCTAAAAAATAAATCACAATAATTAAAACTCTTGAGCAGTATTTGGTGGTTCATGGTTACACAGTGCACACTTCAAATAAAATTAATTTAGATGGGTAAGAGCAATAACCCAAAACACTGTTCCCTGGAGTTTTAAATACACGTGTGGATTTTTCTTCTTAATTTTAAAAAACTTTGCTGTATTTACTGGATTTTTTGTCCTTCCTCTTTTCCCCATTAACTCAGCAGCCTTTTCAGCAGCAGTTTGACTCCACAATTGGCTGTTGTTATGCATGTTAAGGGCTAGATTATCACTGGCTCATATAACAATGAACAGCAGCATAGGGGGAAATCTGGCACCTCTCTTCTTCCACTCTGGGCTACCTGCAGCATTGGTATGACATTCCAGGATGCAATCCGGACCAGTGAGTGGCGGTGTCACCCCTGTCCAACAAACATGGATGCCTGTGTATAGCTGCAGCCTGCCAGCAGCATCCCAGTCACACTCTGACGTCCACAAGCGTTGGTTAACATGTGCAAGGTAACCTCAGTACTCCCAGTTCCAGATTTCCCCCCCAAACAAGTGTTCTACGCTGTCCAGCCGTCTCCCGGACAGTCAAGATATATTAGGTTTCTAGCCCCTCTAAGGGGATCAGTGTACAACAGCTTGCTACCCTAAATGGAATTACCCACACAGCACAGTTTAAAGACAACACTGGATTAATTTTAAATAAAGAGAAAAGCAAGTTTATTTAACTACAAAGAGAGAGGCTTTATGTGAGTACAAGCATAGAGCATAAAGTCAGAAATGGCCACAAGAGAACTAGAGAGAAAATGGTTTCTTGTTACTAAAACTTAACAAACTAGACTTGGTTCAAGATAAAATTCTTACCACATGTTCGCAGCAACAGGACTGACCAAATTTCAGGTCAAGATCTCTCCCAAAGTCAAATGGGCTAGTTTCTTTTGTCGTCTTAGGTGAAAGAGCTCAGTGATGGATAGGAAGCAAAAACATGGGTGTTTTTTGCCCCTCACTTTTATAGTTCAGTCATCCTTGGAAATACCCCTAGATAATTTTCATTCCTTCTCTGAGGATGGAGGCAAGGAGTCTGATGGTGTTGTTTGCTAAGATGCAGCTCTGTTTGTTCCTGCCTCCTTCCTTGCCAAAGAATGGCCACCTGACAGGTGATTGCCCATCAACTTCGACACCCAGCTAGAGGCATCAGCTTGTCCTTTGATAAACTAGTTTACCAACTCCTCAGACTTGTCTGGTAAACACACTTCAGTCATGATTTCAGCTTATGTTCATAACTTTACATGTTCATAGATTAATAGATTCTAGGACTGGAAGGGACCTTGAGAGGTTATCAAGTCCAGTCCCCTGCCCCCATGGCAGGACACAAATACACTGTCTAACCATCCCAGATAGACATTTATCTAACCTACTCTTAAATATCTCCAGAGATGAGATTCCACAACCTCCCTAAGCAATTTTATTCCA
The DNA here is from genome assembly GCF_003597395.2 of Chelonoidis abingdonii. Classification (NCBI taxonomy): domain Eukaryota; kingdom Metazoa; phylum Chordata; order Testudines; family Testudinidae; genus Chelonoidis; species Chelonoidis abingdonii. Next base: position 89,731,470 of record NC_133769.1, read on the forward strand.
GTGTTTAACCACCTTGATAGTTAGGAACTTTTCCTATGTCCAACCTAACCTCCCTTGCTGTAGTTTAAACCACTGCTCTTGTTCTATCCCTAGAGGCTAAGAGAACAGTTTTCTCCCTCCTCCTTATGACACCCTTTTAGGTACCTGAAAACTGCTATCATGTCCCTTCTCGTCTTCTCTTTTCAAAACTAAACAAACGCCAAATTCTTTCAGCCTTCCTCATAGGTAGGTCATTTCTCTAGATCTTTAATCATTCTTGTTGCCTTCTCTGGGCCCTCTCCAATTTCTCCACATCTTTCTTGAAATGCAGTGCCCAGAACTGACACAATACTGCCAGTTGAGGCCTAACCAGCGCAGAGTAGAGTGAAGAATGACTTCTTATGTCTTGCTCACAAACACCTGTTAATGCATCCCAGATATCATCTTTGTTTTTTTGCAATAGCATCACACTATTAACTATATATTAGCTTGTGGTGCCACTCAACCCTAATCCCTTTCACTGTACTCCTTCCTAGAACCTCTTCTCATTCGTATGTGTGAAACTGATTGTTCCTTCCTAAGTGAAGCACTTTGCTTTGTCTTCATTAACTTCATACTGTTTACCTCAGACCATTTCTATTCTCCAATTTTCCACATCATTTGAATTATGACCCTATCCTCCAAAGCGGTTGCAATCCTCTTTCAGTTTGGATCATCTGCCAAACTTAATAAGCGTACTTTCTATGACAATATCTAAAGTCATTGATGGAAGATATTGATACGCGCCGTCCACAAACAGACGCCCTGCGGAACCCACTTGTTATAACCTCCAGCATGGATTGGGAACCATTAATAACTACTCTCTGAGTATGGTTATCCAGCCAGTTATGTACCCACCTTGTAGTAGCCCATCTAAGTTGTAATTGCCTAGTTATATTGATAAGAATACCATGCAAGACCGTATCAAATGCCTTGCTAAAGTCTAGGTATACCACATCCACCATTCTCCCTTATCCACAAGGCTTGTTATCCTATCAAAAGAAAGCTATCAGATTGGTTGACATGATTTGTTCTTTAAAAATCCATGCTGCTATTCCCTATCACCTTACCACTTCCAAGTGTTTGCAGATGATTTCCTTAATTACTTGCTCCATTATCTTCTCTGGCACAGAAGTTAAACTAAGGGTCTGGTAGTTTCCTGTTGTTTTAGTCTCCTTTTTATAGATGGGCACTAGGTTTGCTTTTTCCAGTCTCTGGAATCTCTCCTGTCTCCTATGATTTCCAAAGATAATAGCTAGAGGCTCAGTACCTCCTCTATTAGCTCCTTGAGTATTCTAGGATGCATTATATAGGCCTGGTGACTAATTTTCTAAGTGATTTTTTACTTGCTCTTTTTTATTTTATCTTCTAAACCTACCCCTTCCTATTAGCATTCACTATGTTAGGCATTCTCAGACTTTCTTGGTGAGACCGAAACAAGAAGTCTTAAGCACTCTGCCATTTCCAAGTTTCCTGTTACTGTTCTCCCTCCTCACTGAGCAGTGGGCATACATGTCCGTGGTCTTCCTCTTGCTTCTAATGTATTGATAAAAATCATCTTGTTTCCCTTATTCCTGTAGCTAGTCTGAGCTCATTTTGTGCCTTTTGCCTTCTAATCTTGTCCCTGCATTCCTGTGTTGTTGCCTATTTCATTCATCCTTTGTAATTTGTCCTAGTTTCCCTTTTTTGTATGACTCCTTTTTATTTTTTAGATCATGCAAGCCTCTTGGTTAGCCAAGGTAGTCTTTTGCCACATTTTCTATCTTCCTACCCAGTGGAATAGCTTGCTTTTGGGCTCTTAATAGTTTCCTTTGAAAAACTGCCAACTCTCCTCAGTTGTTGTTTCCCCTCAGTTTGTAATTTACCATGGGGACTTACCTATTAGCTCTCTGAGCTACCAAAATCGCTTCCTAAAATCCATTGTCTCTATTTTGCTGTACTCCTTCTTCCTTCCTTAAGAATTGTGAACTCTGATTTCATTGATCACTTCACACCAAAGTGTCTTCTACTTTCAAATTCTCAATGAGTTCCTCCCTATTTGTTAAATATAAAATCTAGAACAGCTTTCTAGTAGCTTTTTCAACCTTCTGAAATAAAAAGTTGTCTGCAATGGAGTTCAAGAACTTACTGATAGTCTGTGCCCGGCCTGTGTTATTTTCCCAACATATATCTGGATAGTTGAGTCCCCCATCACCACCAAATCTTGGGCTTTAGATGATTTTGTTAGTTGTTTAAAAAAAGCCTCCTCCACCTCTTCCACCTGGTTAGGTGGCCTGTAGTAGACTCCTAGCACGACATCACCCTTGTTTTTTAACCCCTTTTAGCCTAAGCCAGAGACTTTCAACACTTCCGTCTCCTATGTCCATCTCTACCTCAGTCCAAGTGTGTACATGTTTAATATATAAGGCAACACCTCCTCCCTTTTTTCCTTGTCTGTCCTTCCTGAGCAAGCTGTACCCATCCATACCAACATTCCAATCATGTGCATTATCCCACCAGATTTTGGTGATGCCAACAATGTCACAGTTGTATTTATTTATTAGCACTTCCCTTCCAGTTCTTCCTGCTTATTACCCATACTTCTCTCATTTGTATATAGGCATCTAAGATGCTGATTTGATCTTGCCTGCCAGTTTTGCCCTGACTCTCCTTTCTCTCTGTCATTATAACCCACATTCCCTCCTATTTCCGACCCATCTCACAGGTCTCCATGTTCTCTGCTTACCTGTGGGCTTTGCTCCTATTATGTAGCTACATACATTTCATCATTATTGAAAAGCAAGTGATTAGTTTTCAGATGATACCTCACAAGGGCTTACTGTCACAATGATACTTCACAAGGCATATTTTGTACCATGTACATATTTTGTACCATGTACAATGGTGCGTAGGGTGTGAATACAGGGATGCATACATCAAATTATCCACTGCAGAGCAAAGGGCTGCAGAGTTGCTATTCCCCATTCTGCACAGGTGGGAAGGACAAATGTGCAGTCGTGGAGCTTTGACCCTCCCCAGTGAAGCTGAGCTAGCATGTGGGAGGGAGGGTAGGTAATCTGCTACTGGTATAGATTACTGGCCCACTGGCACAAAAGAGGAACTGGAGAGGGAATGAGGATTCAGCTTCTGGGGTGGCACAGTTACTCACTACCCCTTGCTCAGGAAAGATTATTACAGTCTAGTCCTGAGTTCGGCATATTGAACAGTTTCCAGTTTAGGGTTTACAACAGAAATGGCAGGAGCTCTACAAACTGCAGCCCAAAAGTGCAGCTTGGCACTCTGGAGAAAGGATGCCACTTAAAACTGTCACTTCTCCTTCTCTTGCTCTTCCTTCTTTTGCCTCTCCAGATTCCTTTCTTCATCTCTCACCCTAAAGCTACATCTGGTTTTATCTTCACCTGACTCCACACCACCAATTAGCATTCAATTTGATAGAGAGGCTGTGGGAGTTTTTGTTTTTCAGTGATGGCATTCTAGCTGTGACCCATTGAGGATTAGTTCATACGAGTGGCATCAAAAAGGCCCAATCAGTCAATCAGAATATGGCTCTGAACAATCAGTATCCCCAGTCATATTCTAATATGTGTTTGCCTTTGTCAAATGTATTTGCCTATTCTGATGTAAGAAGTGAGACATTTGCTGAATAAAGGAGCGTATTTTTATGGAAATGTTAAATATTGCAAATGGTGTTTTAAGCAGTAGAATGTTTTTGAATTGCTTGTACGGTATTTGCATTAAAATGACAATAGGACACATGAGCCCCCTATTGTAATGCACTTATATGGTTGGGGGCACTGAGCTTTGCTTCAGACTCTTCAGCTTATCCAAGTCATATGAATGTGTCACAAAGTATGAACTGTCATGTATTAAGGCTTAATTATGTCATAAGTTTACCCTTCAACTGTTCTCCCTTAATCCTCTCATACAAAAAGTCAGTTCTTTCCTGTTGTGATGTATTTTGCCAGCAATGAATGCACTGTATGTGATGATTGCTATTTAATGAAAGAGTACAAAAAGTAATGTGATAATTAAGTTAAATTATGGATGTTGGTTATAAATTACCTTGTCTCATCTAAACAGTTGGGTTTTTTGTTGCCTTCGCCTACTGCATCATTTTTTCACAATATTGGAAGCTTGGCCATGTGCAAAGATTGTCTTATCTAAGGATACCAGCTGTTTACTGGAGGTGGAAACTAGTCGTTCCTTTCTCAATCAATGTCTGTCATAAGGAGACAGAAATATGTGTATGACTTACATGATTTGTTTTCTTAATGACAAATGTTGTTTAGTTAGAAAATTGATTATAAAAATAGAAACCTAGCTTTGAAAAGCAATTTAAAGATATGGTGGTATCCGTCTGTTATGATCATTTTAAGGCTAATGAGTGTATTTCACTTGTGTAGTTAATCTTTTCAAAGTCTAACAACAGTGCTAATGTGGAGAAGCCAATGTTTAGAGTATGATAAACATTTTGCTGATTTGCACCCAAATTATATGCTAACTATTTAATGTATAGTTTGACTGGAAGGAGTATGTGGAATGCAAATAGACTATACAGTTAAAGCAATCTTGTTTAGCACACACAAGTATCAAAACAGAATGACAGTAAGTCCATTTACACATTCTGAACTTGAAACAGTAAGAACAGATCATTTTAGTGATCCGTGCTGAGAAATGGGTATGATGCAGTGGACTGGAAGCCAGGAGCTGTTGAGTTAGACCTGGTGCTGGGCCCTTTTTTGAAATTCCAAGCTCAGGATACCTTAAAATCCAGTGCGAATAAATAATCCAATGTGCCAAGGAGGGTCTTAATAGTCTGGTAGAGTACAGCTGGGGACTGGGCTCTGTTCCATGCCATTTTCTCATTCCTAAGAAATGAGAAAGAGAAGGCACCTCCTCTCTCAACCTCCCTCTCTCAGCTCAGGTGCTGATCTCTAATATTTTAAGCTGGTTGTGAGGGAAATTAAATGGGAAAATGCACTTCTCTCTGTCTCAGGGAGGGAGCCATATTAAAAGTCCCTAGCCAGTCACCCCGATACCTTACACTCAAGATTTTATGGATTTATAGTTGATATCTTCATGTATTCCATGGCTTCTGAGCAGACAGACCAATTGTATCAAGTTCTCTTTCAAGGTGTTGATTACTCTTCACTTCCACACCCATCTTCTTTGGTTGGCTTTCCTGCAAACGAGAACATAAGACAAGGCAAGTATCATAACCTTCCCCTCCCCTTGGAAGTGCTAAGGATACCAGAAAGATGGATCTTCTTGGTCATAAATCATTGTCATCTGCCTCTAGTAGACAGAAGCGGCAAACTGTCATGCTCTCTTGGTTTGGTATGACTGACTTCTGTACCTGGAAACAAAAACAATTCCTAGTTATCTCACTCTCCTGAGAAATACAAGAGCAGGGCAAAAGAGAGATAGTGACAAAAAGTCAAAGGAGGTGGCAAAGCATTCTCAAAAAGTTCCCTGTCATGCTTCAGACACAGCTTCTTTGTCTTTAGCCACATCTGTCACCGTCAAATCAGCAGTTTGATTGAAATCCTTTAGCCTTTCCCCAGATACACACAGAAAGGTGGAAGAACTCCCCTTTGAAGGCCTAGTTCAGATCTCACACAGATGACATGCTAGAGAAGGAGAAATTCTAGAATCACAATAATGTCTTTTAGAGAGAAAAGGTGGGTGAGGTAATATCTTTTGTAATTTCTGTTGGTAAGAGAGACAGGCTTTCAAGACACAGAGCTCTCCTCAGGTCTGGCATAAATACAGTGTGTACATGATGTCTTTTGGCATATAGCCGCCATCTTTTGAAAACAAAGTACTTTCAGGTCACAGCAACCTTCTCCAATGCCAGACCAACAGAGAATGACATCTTTGAAATCATGTTGTTTTGGCAGACAGAAATCTAGATCCTATAATCATAAGGGAAGTAGAAATTCTTCTGACTCAGGACCTTTCTGTAATCATAGATCATTAGGGTTGGAAGGGACCTCAGGAGATCATCTAGTCCAACCCCCTGCTCAAAGCAGGACCAATCCCCAAATGGCCCCCTCAAGGATTGAACTCACAACCTTGGGTTTAGCAGGCCAATGTTCAAACCACTGAGCTATCCCTCCCCCCAGCATATTTTAAGGTGGACTCGAGCCACAGAACAGAACTTCTTGTTCTTCCAGAAGCTGAGGTATCAAGCATGCTTCAGTTCCTAAACCATCCTCAGTTCCAATCAAATATGATTGGTCCAGCACAGATTCTAAGGACTTTTCACCAAAGAAACCTGTAACATCCATGGATTGCTCCATGCTACCTTCAGTGACTGTACTGGCATCCCAGACTGCTTCACTGGTTCACCAGAAACTGTCAATATTTTCAGAACCGAACTTGTCCACGAGATACTCCACTGAAGCATCAGTGTCCTCATTACCACCTCCATCTTCCAGACAGGCTCCACTGAAACAGTTAGCACCCTCAGTACCAATGTTGATTGCAGAACCTTTAGCCTCAGCTTAGGTACATTCAATACCACCAGAGTTCAGATATTCCAGAGGCCTGTTTGCTTCAGATAAACTGGAGTCCCCATTGCTAATGTCGGTACCAAGATCAGCTGAGTCACTGAAATCTCACCTTTCTTTGTTAACTCCCAGCTTCCTGATACCTCCCACATAAGGTTGGTAACCATCTTCACCTTCACTAACCCCCCCCATCTCTGGACTATGGTAAGGATGATTCCTATGTTTTTCAGATCTGGCCAGGAATCTCCTGGGTACCACAGAACGGATGTCTCCCCAGTCAGCTACCCTGAGAGGGTATTCCAAGGGAGAAACAATCTTGTACCTCGTCATTGGTTTGACCAATGTTGGATGCCCCCTCCTCTACCCTGTGGTCACCCTCAATTGTCATATTGTCATTGTCTGTCACAAGCGGTTGTTGAAAGCTCCTAGCTACTCCCATGGGGAGCATACAGAAAGACACTCCCCTGTTCCATCATTTCCTCCCCAGCAGCCTCAGCATCAGGAGAAAACTTTTGAGGAGGAAGAGGCCAGAGTGGATAAGGAGGTGACACTTCACTTCAAATGAATATCTCATCATCATCACTAGATAGGCTGTAATGTCTCCACCACCTACTTTGGCAGACACCTGCAAGCAGTTTCAGGAGCTGATAAAGTGTGTTGCTGACTGCTCTAACATCCTTTAGTGAAGGTCCAAGAGTTGCAACGTAAACTTTTAGATATCTTACACTTGACAGCATGAATAGTGTAATCAGTGAATGAGACTCTGTTGGAATCTGCCAAGACAATCTGGCAGTCTCACAGCACCCTTTCCATGTAAATGGGGAGACAAAAAGTATTACATTGCACCTAAGAACTCAGAGTTTTGTTTTTCCATCCACCAGCAAATTCTTTAATTGTGGAGGAGACCAATAGCAGATGCACCATGCAAAGGACCAAAAGCTACTTGATCTATTCAGTCACAAGAATTACTCTTCAGCAACCCTGCAATTCAGGATTGCAAAGTACAACCACCATTTACCATAAATGGTAATTTCAACACCTTCTGCAGGAACACTGAGAAACTTCAAGCCCATCATAGCAGAAGGCCAGTTCTTAGCAACGACCTCACTGAAAGCCTCCCTAGGTGCGGCTATATTGAGGCTCAGTCAATCTCCCCCCCTATTGTCGTGAGCTAAGCATCTTATCTGCAGCTCTCTGGTTTTCCTGGTGAGATCCAAAATACCGTAAAGAACCTCCCTTTTGATGGACTTAAACTCTTTTTGGACTTCACAGATGAATCCTAACATACTAAAAAATTAAAGCGAGACACTCAGGTTTTGACTAAGCAATAATTTTGATGGTATGGTTCAGGGCCTGGAACATCCCCACTTTGAGAATCTTCAGCTGCAGCACCCTACTCATCTCTCACCCTTCAGAGATCAACTTTCCCATTTTTGATCTCCATGGGAACAATGCCTGATAAATGGGTTTTGGAAGTAATAACAACAGGTAACTCCATTGGTTTTACCTCCATCTCATCTCACCCCCCCTTTACTGTCTTTTTTCAGAGACCAATCTCACAAACTTTTGCTGAGACAGGAAGTCATTATTCTCCTAAGCAGGGGGGCCATAGAATAAATTATGGTCCTGAACAGGGGGAAGCGTTTCTATTACAAGTATTTTCTGATTCCAAAAAAGAACAAGGGGATAGAGCCTGATTTTTAGATCTCAGACTCCTAAACATATTTGTGAAATCACAGAAGTTCAGGATGGTGACTCTTATATCTATAATTCCATTGTTAGATTCCTGGGATTGGTTTTTGACCTTCCGGACACGTACTTTTGTGTCATATTTCAGCCCTCTCACAAAATGTTTCTTTGCTTAACAGTTGATCAGAATCACTTTCAGTATCAAATGCTTCCCTCTGACCTCTCCTCTCCCCCACGGCTTTCTCAAAGATCCTGGCAGTAGAAGCCACCTATTTTGTGGACACAGGGTAATCCTCTTTCCATACCTCAACAATTTGTTTTTCAAAGGCCAGTCTTCCAATGAAGTTCATTCTGCAGTAAAGACTGTTATGTCCCAGTTCAACAGGTTAGGACTTCAACTCAGTATCAAAAAGTCCACTTTAGTCCCACTTCAACAGATGGACTTTATAGGGGCCTCTCTGGATGCCATAATTTAGACAGGTTTAGAACGTTGAAAAAACTAACTTTGAAGATTCAAATAACTCCACAGACATCTACAACAAACTGTCTCCAGCTGCTAGGGCATGTGGCAGCATGTAGCTTTGTAACTCAACATGACAGTTCATACCTGTGCTGCTTCCAGAGATGGCTCAAAACAGTATATATCCCCAAACAAACACAGTATAGACCCAACTTTCTCCGACTGTCACCATAACTTCAGATGCATCCCTTTTGGGGTGGGAAGTGTACCTAGACACACACACCATTTAGGGCAAGTAGTCTGCCCAAGGGGCTCATCTCTATATCATCCTGATGGAATTAAGAACAATCAGGAATGCCTGTCTATATATTCATCAAGGGTCAATCTATAAATGTCATGATGGTCAACGAAGCCTGCATGTTTTATATAAACTGCCAGCAGGGAGTGAGATCCACATCTCTCTGTGCCAAAGCAATAAAGCTTTGGAACTAGTGTATAGCCAGCCACATCCTCTCTCAGACACTTCCCTTCCTTACATACAGACACCATGGCCAATAACTTGATTAAGCACTTCTCCAATGATTACAAGTGAAAACTCGACCCTTGGACTCTCAGATACATTTCTAACTTGGAAGTTCCCAGAACGGGACTCGTTTGCAAGCACCGCCAACACAAAGAATAAGACATTTTGTCTGAGGGGAGGACAAGGTCGTCATTATCTGGTGGACCCATTTCTTATTCCTTGGAGACAGCACCTCTTCTATGTTTATCAACCCACACCTCTCTTCTTGTTGGTGCTGAACAAGATTAAGCAGAACAAAGCCAGATTCATTCTAATTGCACCAACCTGGCCAAGACAAGTACAGTATCCTTACCTGATTTGTCTTGCTTCTTACCTGGCATTACTCTTTTTAACCATTCCTCATCTGCTATCCCAGAATTCCGGACAGATTCCCCATCCCAATCTGAACTTTCTTCAACTCAGGGCTTGGATCTGCAAAAGTTCTAAGGGATAGATACTTCCTGTTTGGCAGCAGTACAGTAGATGGTATTAAATAGCAGAAAGGTACCTAAATGAAACACTTTAAAAATGGAAGAGATTTCACCACTGATGTGTCTATCAACAGATTTTGCATGTTTGCTCTTCCCTCTCCATGGTTATTGATTACCCGTTAGAATTAAAAAGTCAGGTTGTTTCATGAGTTCCATCAGCATTCACTTGGTGGCTGTCACAGCCTTTCATTCATTTGTAGAGGGATTCTCAGTGTTTGTTCACCCCACAATGGCAAGATGAATCAAGAGACTGATTAATTCTTTTCTGCAGATTGAAGTACCTGAACCCCTGTGTGTGATTTAAACTTCGTCTTTGATTGCCTTATGAAACCTCTCTTTGAACCACTGGCTAGCTGTTCCATACTTCAGCTATCTATGAAGATGGCTTTCTTAGTGACCATTACTTCTACTCAAAGAGTTGGAGAATTGAGGGCTTTAAAAGCAGAGCCTTCCTTTACAGTATTCTTCAGGGGAAAAGTTTCATCGCAACCCCATCCTAAGATTTTACCTAAAGTATCTTCTGAATTCCATATTGATCAGGTTATTGATCTTCCTTTTTTTTTTCTTCTTCACAAAACCACAATGGACCAGGGAGGAAGCTGCCCCTCCCTACTTTGGAGGGCAGAATGGTATTAGCCTTCTATCTGGAAAGAACCAAACCATTTTAAAAGTCTTTCAGTTTGAAATTTTTGTTTCATTTCTGGACAGATCCAAAGAATCCACTTTCCACTCAAAAAATCACAAGGTGGCTCTCTGGATGTATTATCTCGTGTTAGGAGACTGCCAACATTCAACCTCCTTTCTAGGGGATTAGCCCATCCTATAAGATCCAAGTTTACTTCTATTGCACAACTGAAAGATGTTCCAGTTGCTGAGATTTGTAAAGCTGCTATATCTTGCTTCATGCTTCCAGATCAGCAGCTGCTGTTGGCAATACAGTCTTGTCTTCAGTGTTAGATCCAACTCTGAAGTTCTCTCCTCCTTCCAGGGATTCTGCTTGGGAGTCGCCTGAAGAGTAGCACCATAGAGACACTACTTGAAGAAAATGGAGAGGTTACTCACTTTGTTCAATAACTGGAGTTCTTTGAGATGTCTCCCTACAGGTGCTCCACTACCTGCCTTCCTTACCCACTGCTTCAGAATTTTATCTTATGGGACTTCACAATAGAGAAGGAATTGGGGGTAGTTTGCACAGACACTTGGTACGGTGCACAGGGATGTCTGGAGCACAAAATGGACTGAAAATCACCAATCTAAGGTGCATCAGGCATAGGTACACCTTAAGTGGAGCACCCATAAGGAAGAACATCTCAAAGAATTCTAGTTACTGCACAAGGTGAATAACCTCTCCAGTGTACGCTCATAGTTACCACCAATGCATCCAAGATGTTGGAATGCTCATCTTCAACTTCTCACTGTTTCCACAGGCTGTGGAGATCAGGTTAGGAAGAAATGAACTGGACCTGAGCTTTCAGACTTGCACTCAGAGCTTTCCTTCCCATCACAACACCAGGGCAATATGTTATATAAATCATCATCAGCTCAGCCTTTGTGCCAGGAGGTCATTTGCCTTTAAGAGTTGCATGTATGTATGCCAGGTTGAAAATGGCACTTCTGGCTGAAGTAAGCAGGAAGAGCAACACTGAACACAAATGGACATTGAAAGACTTAGTAGTCAAGTCACTCTTTTGCAGGTGCGTAAGTAGGTCTCTTTGCTACCCAAGGGAACATCAAGTGCCTTCAGTTTTGCTTCAGAGGAGGTCAAATTCTGGTTGCCTAACAAGTGTCTTCTTACTGAATTGATTCAAACATTATCTTGAGGCATTTCCTCCACTATCCATGACCTACGGTGTGACTAGGAAAATCAAAAAGAAAATGTCCTGAATTCGGTTGAAAGCCCTGACCTGGACCAGGCATTTGTAAATTGTCACTACAGACCCACGAGCTTTATCACCACTCCTTCAGAGTATATATTGAAGTCTGAGGGAATATAAGGAACTGAGGGCATGTTGGTAGCCACGTCTCTCTTTATATAATCTTCTCTGGAGTGTTCCTTGCTTTTAGACTAAGTGCACAGATCCAGATCCTAGTGATCTGAGTTTCTAGCGGGATCCATGTTTGGTACAGAACATATAGGAACATCCCAAGGGTGTGGATATGTGTTGACAATCTCCTCAAAAAACTCCACATCCAATAAAATTTTATTTCTAGTTAGAGTAGGCTATGTATATAACCCTTCTGTCTACTGTGAGTTTCCCTGTCTGCAAAATGAGCGTTGAAGATTAATTACTTAGCTAATAAGTGCTAAGTACTATTTTTACTATGATCAGTTGCATCCTAAAAAGATCAAGTTTAAGATTTTAACGCATAGCTTAATGTGATACAGTTTAATATTAATTACTTTAGATATTCACAAAGCATCACCTACATTTAATATGGGATTTAACAGAAATACTACTCTAGGAAACACTTGTGGAATAATTTTGTTTTTTCAAAGATTTCTTTCTTCTTTAAAAAAAAAAAAGCCAACAAAAAGATAATGGAGCTTTGTTCATAATCAAAATTTTCTTGAGTGAGATTACCTTTGAAATGCAAATGTTGTTCAGGCTTACCCTCTTGAAGAATATATGCTTATTATTATAATAATAAATGTGAAATGTATTTCTTATGGTATATTTTCTTCAATTATTTCCTTCAAGTTCTAACTTTAGCCATAACTTTGTACTAAAGGAACAGCATCAAATTTAAAATCATACTCTTGTTTGGCAGTCTTTTAAGTATTATTTTTACAAGTAACACATAAGATTGCTACAACTGAAAGGAACTGAAGAGGTTTTTGTATTCTGTTTTTTTTCTTTTTTTACCTACTTTGTACATTTGACAGCACTTTGTATATCATCAGTTTCACCGGTTCCTCTGTGAAAGCACTTTGCGTATCATCAGTTTCACTGGTTCCTCCTTCCCTGAGCAGTTGGCCCTGCTCAAGAATTAAGTTTGGAAGTCAATGGTGCTCTAGATGCATGTAGTGGGGTACCCCTTATGAAGCTCTTTGGAGAAATCAGGGCCTTAGTTACTCAGTTACTTAGTTTCCTTGTTGATGTTGCAAGTCTCAGAGAAACAGGAAAGAGAAAAATTATTTATATAATACAAAACACATGATTAAAAATATGTAAACTAAACAGAGGTATGCAGTTGGTGGTGAAAAACCTGAAACTGCTACTAACCTATGTTTTTAGCTGTTTAGATTTCAAGTTGAATATGTGCATATATATGGATTTCTTTGAGTTCCTTGATGGTATTCCTAAAGCACTAAAACACAGCTAAAAGATTACTATCGCTGGTTTGTTATCATTTACTGTGTGGCCATACTGTTTTGAAATATCATCTACCTTCCATGCTTTGAAAGTTGTAGAAGACTGTAGTGTGAAGACATAAACACAAAAGCATTGTTTTAAGCAGTAACTAGAGAACTCCCTACCAGGAAGTTCCTACATTTTATTAAACTCCCCGCTGCAACCCATCCTGTAGTCCACAGCAGTATTCTAAAGATCAAGTCTTTTGAGGGGAGTTAAACAGTCTTTCAGACCCTGTTCTCACCTCTTTTGAGTTTGCCCATGGAGTTCCCAGGGCATTCACTTTCTGACAGAGTACCTGCAGATTCCAGATCTTCTTTTTGTTATGTTGGGAAGTGTTGAAGATGAACCTGACTCCTCCAGAGAAGTTCTTTTGGAGTCTCCATTCCGTAGGATCTGGGAGTTTCTGCCAAGTTCCAAACAGTCCTAAATGTCTGAGAGCTTTTGAGCCAAACTTTGTCATCTGGTCTCAGTTCAGTTTGTGATTTTGTTCTGTACCAAACATTGAAGTTTTTTTGCTGCTGAATTTTTATTTCAGCATCCCATTTTTGAAATTCCTTCATGTTGGGCCATTTGGTTTTAAACTGTATTGGTGTCACAGATAAAGGTATTCTTAGTCATCTTCCTATGAAAAGTTCTGCTGATGATAGTCCAGATGCAAGATGCACTACTATGTCAGTAGTGCTTTATATGGTTCCACTGATTTTTTTAAGAAGTCCTTTAAAGTGTACACTCTCTCAACCCCAGACCAACAAAGAGATGAATGTGGGCTACTAATACAATGTTCAAAATCAAAGTCTTGTGGAAATGCTAGGAATGGTGCAGTGGTTAACTGAGGCCCATTATCAGATCTGAGGACTTCCATGTCTTGCAAATAGTGACTTTCATCTCTGGATGAGCTGTGACAATGAAGTTTGCATAAGTATAGTCAAATCAATATATCTGGAGAAGTAATAGATTACAAAAATGTATGTGTGTTCTTTCCAGGAAAATAAATCTGTGGCTACCCACTGCCAAGTCTGTCAGGTAGCTTTGTAGAGAGTAATGAGTCTGGTAATATTTTTACTTATTACAAGAATTTGCCTACTAGGCCACCATACAGATTTTGGTGCTCGTGCCCTGAACTTGTTTATCTCTGGTGACCCTCAGGGATTTCGGAGAGCATCGCTTTCTGAGGTAACGTAGGATAAGAATGCACCATCTTTTAGAAGCAGGCCATCAGTCATGTGAAGGTCATTTTGGTCCTTTCAAGATGCTAGTAGATTTGTTGGAAGTGGCCTCCTTCAACCCCACCCTCTTTGGCAGAGTTGAGTCAGTTTTTGGCAAGTCTCATCCTTTAGTAATTCATCTCTAATTTGCTGAAGTTGGCTACTAGATGCTGAAATTGCTTCTAGAAAAAGGCTTTGGCTTCTTCTTCTTCTGTTGGTGGCTGCCTAATAAGAATTCTAGATAGTGTTTGCTGTTATGAATGCTTTCCCTTGTATGTGTTCAATGTGGAAAGAAAACAGCATCAGCTGTAGTTGAAATCTTTGAATCCTAGATGGAAGGTCATCTAGTGATTCTGAACTCAATAATGCCACTAAGGCCCTGTGGTCTGTGTCTGTGTTAAAATTCAAGCTTAACAGATATTCCCTGAAATATTCATAAGCCCAAGTGACAGTTAGAGTTTCCTTTTCCATGTGAGCATACTGCTGCTTGTTGTCTGTGAGGCTTCTTGATATGGATGCAACAGAAAACTGGGCACCTGGCCACCAAATCTAGAATCACTCAGATCTACGGATCCAGCTATGCCAGCTGCCTGAACTACCAAAATCAACTTTTCTTGCAGAGCTGTTTGTATTACGGATTCCACTGCTGTGCTGAGGCAGGACTGAGCCTCCTTTATGCTGCTGCTTTCACTAGTCTCCTCCCTGACTTTCCAGTTTCCCCACTTGCTAGGTTTGCCAGGTGTTCAGTATTCGATCAGAATATCCAGTTTAAAAAGGGGCCCTAGTGGGTCCAGTGAGCACCACTGACTGGGCCATTAAAAGTCCACTTGGGGGTGCAATGGCGCTAAGGCAGACTTCTTGCCTGCCCTGGCTCTGTGCAGCTCCTGGAAGTGGCTGGCATTTCCCTGAAGCCCCTACCGCAGCAGTAATCACCCACTGCGAGCTCCACCTCCACAGCTCCCATTGGCTGGGAACTGCGGCCAATGGGAGCTGTGGGGAGGTGCCTTCAGGCATGGGCAGCGCACAAAGCCCCCTGGCCCCTCCACCTAGGGGCTGCAGGGACATGCCGGCCGCTTCCGGCAGCTGCGCAGAGCCAGGGCAGGCAGGGAGCCTGCCTTAGCCTCACTTCATCACCGACTAGGAGCCACCTGAGGTAAGTGCTGCCTGGCTGGAGCCCATAACTTGAACCCCCTACCCCAGAACGGAGCCCCCTCCCGCACTCTTAACCCCTTATCCCCTTCTGCACGCTAAACCCCTACCCCAGCTCAGTGAAAGTGAGTGAGGGTGGGGGAGAGTGAATGACAGAAAGAAAGGGGAATAGAGTGAGCGGGAGCAGAGCCTCTGAGAAGGGGTGGGGTGGGCAGGGGCGGGGTCTTGGGAAGGGGCAGGGCAGGGGGTGGGGAAAGGGCGTTTGGTTTTGTGCAATTAGAATGTTGGCTACCCTACCGCTTGCTCACCCTTCTGGCAGTTTGGGGGTCTCTTTTCTTTCCTTTACTCCTTTAGAGAGAGGGAATCACTCACTTCTGATCCTGTGTGGTATGAGGATAAAAACACAAAGAGCCATGCTTTAAGCAGCAACTAGATAAATCCCTCCCCAGGAAGGTCCTATGTTTATTAAACTCCCCGCCGCAATACATCTTGGTCCTCTTTGGTAACAGTGGAGGACCAAGGACCCTAACTCCTCCACTGACTCCATATGCCACCTATCCAAAGAATTTGTTAACCTGCTGCTGGAGTCGGAAGTAACCCATTGATACATGGAGCAATTTTTCCTCCATGGTGATGACACTATCCATCTCTCCACAGGGGTTTTGTGTCCTTTTCTAATCTCCATAAAGATGAAGAACTGACTCCAGGCCTGAACTTCAAAGTTAAATTTTATTTTTAATTTTTTTCTGGTTGAATTGGAGGGGAAAGGTTTCTGCACCTAACAGTTTCTTTGCAGTTTCTGATTTGCTAGAGGAGGCACCATCCTTCTGCTATCCTTGAACTGCAGCTGTGGAGGGCAGTCTCCCACATGAACCCCTCTCACCCACAAACCTGATTTTTGTGGAGAGTAGAAGTTGATCCTAGAGTCACAAGGAGCTTTTCCTCTCTACCTGATGGACAGGAGCTTTAATTCAAAAGGCCTGGAATCTCCTTTAAAACTCTTCCATGACCTTTCATCAAAGAAATTGCGAACATGCTAATCCTGATATGGATGCAAGACTCCAGATGTCATTGCCATCAGCTTGATTCTCATATAAGACTAGCATTTATTTATGCATGCATGCTGCTATAGTGCCTAGCTGTTCAGGACCCCGTGGCATGAGGCACTGTATAAACACATAACAAAGAGCTTACAATATAAATAAATATTCTAGTTTTTATTCTAAAGTGACAAGCTTGTAGACTGACACCCTGAGGTAGAGGATGGCCATGAACTGTTGTGTCTAGAAAAGTACAATTTCCCTTTAAAATAAGGAATATCTTTTATGAGCATGAGGTTCAGGAGCCCAGGGAGGTTTCTTGGACCAGCAGCTACAGATAATTTTTCCGTTGTCTTCAGCCTTCTATAAGAAGTGATGGGGTGGGTCTGTTGTCTTTTTTTAAAAGAAAATAATATTGACAATTTACGCCTAGATTCTCCTTTCTGTTTAAGGCCATGTTGGGCTGCAATGCTGCACAGCACAAAGTAGCCTTAAACCATCCAGAGTACTGTTTCTCAACCAGGGTTATATGTACCCCTGGGGTACACAGGTGTCTTCTAAGGGGTACATCAACTCATCTAGATATTACAATAGGCTACATAAAAAGCACTGGTGAAGTCAGTGCAAACTGTAATTTCATGTAGACAACGACTTTATACTGCTCCATATACTATACACTGAAATGTAAGTACACTAGTTGCTTTCCAATTGATTTATTTGATTTATCTGGTACAAATTAGAAAGTCGGCAATTTTTCAGTAACAGTGTGCTGTGACACTTTCATGTTTTTATGTCTGATTTTTGTAAGCAAGTAGTTTTTAAGTGAGGTGAAACTTGGGGTACTTAGGACAAATCAGACTCCTGAAAGGGATAGAATAGTCTGGAAAGATTTGAGAGCCCCTGATTTAGAGGTTTGCAGTGAAGAATTCCCCTGAATTCCTCCTGTCCAGGGATGATGATGATTATTTTTTGCTGGCACAGTGCTTTCCTCCTCCCCTTACAATGGAAGAGAGGTATACTGAGAGTAGACTAAAGCCATGTTGGGGCTGGGAGTGTGAAGCTGGTGGGCAGAGAAAAGCATATTGAGGAGTTTCCAGCCTCAGTGCAGTCTCTTTTCGTTGAAAACACACACACACACACCCCTCTTCCTCTACCTGGTCAATCCAGTCTGTAGTTAAGACTCCTGGATTCTTGTTGATATTAGGCTCTCACAGAGCAGCATCTGTGAGTAACACTTGCCATCTCTAGTTGGCTAGGAGACTTTGTCCCATTCTGGAGGATGATGACCTGATCTCAAGTTATACACACCTTTGTCACCTCTCGGCAGGACTGCAACTATGCAATACACCTGGGCATAAAGGCTTCAGTGCCTAGGAAACTCTAACTAGTACAGAATACTATAGAGCAGGATGTGGCCAAACTGTGGCTCGTGAGCCGCATGCTACTCTCTTACAGTTAAAGTGTGGCTCAAGGAGCGGGGGTGAGCCCCACCACCCCATCCCACAGGGCTGAAGCCCCAAGACCTCACTTCCTTGCAAGGCTGGGCCCTGAGCCCTAGCAGATGCCTCCCACGGGGCAGAAGTCATGAGAACCCCAGCCCCATACACAGAGTAATGTTTCCAAGGAAGAGGCCCTTGAGCAAACAAGTACTTGTGTATTCATGCCACTTTACCACCATTTTGAAAGCAAATAGGTTTACTTGTCCACCTGTTTTTGCATGCAGTTGTGATAAATGTAGATAATTGCAGGCACAGTTACAGAAAATGCATCTGTAGAAGTAACCATGAAACTATATATGCATTTTTAAGTGGACCTCTACTCACTGAAAGTGTGTCTTGGTAATTTGTTCTGGATTTCTTCTAGACAGTCAGTGTATATGCTGTGCTACTGGTTCCACCTCCTCTCAGTAGAAAAAAAACCTTTCCACATAAACTTGTGAATTGACACATAGATATTATGGTGATGGGCAGATTACAAATGCCTAGATGGAGTTTTGGTTAGTTCCCTTCTAGCTGAAATTCATATTGTAGGAAAATACTCTTTTCATTAAGTAAGGAGCATTGTGAATACAGTTGCTACATAATGCAGTCATGAAATTCCAGTCAGTGCCCCATCAGCTTCCAGTTTTTAAAAATTAATATGTGCAGTCTTCCAACAAATACAACTTGCACAGATGGCAAGCATGGATCAGAGCTGGCATATTTCTTAACACATCTGATGCTTTCGTTCATTAATGAATGTTTCCAAGAAATAAAATATCACAATTTCAGATATCCATATTTTTTCAAGATGGAATGAAAGCGGAAATAAGGCAGTAAAGAAAGTTGATGTGTGCTAACACTGGCCCAAATAATGCATGCATTTAACCATACTCTTTAGGAGGATGTGGTAAAGATCCAATAAGATCACAATGATTAGTCCATATTAGTGGTAATCTGCATTGCTGTATTTACTGTGTTGCTTTCTTTTCAGTTTGAATGTAAGAATGTTACTTTATAAGTTCCACTTACTGCAGAACTGAAAAGGCATATTCTTCATTATGATCTTAAAGCTGATGTAAAAGGTTTTTTACCTTCCAAGACCTTACTGGTGGGCTTTGATTCTTCTGTTTAGAGGTACTGACTTTGATGATGCTTCAAGCAAGGAATTACATTCCTTTAACTGCTTGAATAGTTAGTGATGTTGCCAACTGGCAGAAAAACAAAGTCCTGAATCCTGAAACTGATGGGTAAATAGAAGTTATGATTTTGTTTGGAACTGTAAAATGTTGGTTGATTATGCACATTTTATTGAACATTTATTTTAAACATTTTTAAAGTATTATGGTTTTCTTTCCAGAATAGTTTTCAGTTTGAATAAGTGCAATTGCAGCCCAGATGTCATGGTTTCTGCAGTGGCTTCCTTCCAGGGGAGAAAGAGTAGCCTGGGAAACTACACAAAGAGCCAAGAGGATCTCAAGAAATCCACTGTTTAGAGGGCAGAATCATGGAATGATTAGGAGGAAACTACATGAGTTGAAACTAGTGAATTTTCTTACCTCTTACAGAGATTTTCTCTTTCTCCCAGGGGAGAATTTAGTTATTTTATGATAGTTCAGCAGAATGTGCATTAAAGTAAAGGGGAAAGAATTGAGGTGCAGTATCTGAAGAGTCTTTCATTTCTGTTGCAGGCAGAGTTCATAAAGTGAAGAAGTGAATTGTTCCTACAGTGTATTAAGTGTTCCTTTTTTCCCCTGCTTGCTAGTGAACTGCTGCAGAAAGGACCTGAAACACTTGGTATAGCAAACGATCTCCTTTAAAATATATTTTAAGAAATAACAGATACTCGGGACCCCTGGATCTAAAAACACAAGCCATCGCTGCTTGGGCTAACAGATAGCTAGGATCGGACCTGGGAACTCAGGATCTAAAAGCATAAGCCTTTCCTGTCTGAGCCAAAAATCCCAGTTCTGTTAGCTCAAAGGCTGCCAGACTCATAAATGTCTATATGGTCTAGTCACTAGAGAGAACAGAGAGCCACACTGCGTAGGCATGGGTTACCCCTATGTTTCAGTTTTGATAAAAGAGGAGGAAAGATTGTTTTGAGCAACCATCAACTACATGACAGAAGAGGTCACTTTCATGGAAAGAGATGTAATCAAACATATAGCAACTAAGGATTTCATTATTTGGTAAGTTTCATGATGTTTGAGGTTTTCTGCAAGGCAAGTGTGCAGGAATATGTAGAAGAGAACACAAAATTCTGTTTGAACTAGACTTTTAGTAAAGGATCTATTCTAAATGTCCTGTTTGCTCCCTACTGCCTCAAGAATTTTTGATTTGCATTTTCCTTTAATGATGTTAATTTCATAAGAGTTTCCTGGATTTAAAAAAGAAATGGACAAACTTCAAAAGCCTTGAATAAGCACCCAGAAAGTCAGATGTTTTTGTGAATATTATGAACTATCCACCTTTCTTAAAGTGTGGAAAATTGGACTGGAAATTTCATAGGAACTTGATTTCTCTGTGAATTCTGGTATTTTGTTGCTTCCATGAATAAAGCCATGCAAATCTGCAGATATCCACTTTATATCTGTGGCTATCTGCAGGCCATGTTTGCAGATCGTTGTATCCACACAGGGCTCTGGCGATGAAACCAGGCTTTCTTGAAGTGTCTCAAGATTTTCATCTCTGATCATAGCCAAATGAGAAAGAACAGAGGTGTGTGAAAATGAACTATAATTAAAAAAGTGATCTGAAGTTTAAAAAATACTCTGTTTCAGCTGACTCTTCTGTTATCCAAGTTAATTTGCTCATTCCTGCAGTTTTGGGACAAAGCCATTACAAATGTTCTTTTTGCTGATTTATTTTTAAACAAGAGCTCTTTCTTAGACATGTGGAAGCTGTCTATAAAATGATTCAAACTTGTGTTAAGGGACCAACATTTTGCTTGTGGATATGTGGGTTTTTTATAGTCCTAATCTTTAAATCATATGAAACTGAAAAATTGAAATCCTTACAGGAAGGAAGGAATCTATTCACCTGTGTTGGCATGGTGAGGCTGAGGAACCTAAACAATGGCAGTATTGTTGTTCTAAACATTGAGAATCAGAGAGTCACCTGACACTAATTTGCATACAGCACTTCAATGGTCAGTAAAATAATCCTCAGGGAGGTTGCTGGGGAAAATTATTATAAAGTTAGGGGCAGATTCTACCATCCTTCCTCACAGTGTGTGCTGCCTTACTCTGTGAGTAGCCCCATTGATTTCATTGTGATCATTTGCAGAGTAAGATACTACTCAACCTAAGTAAGGGTGCAGAATCTGACTAATCATCTGTTTCTATTCTAAATATGTGTTGGGAAACTATTCAAACGTAATGTTTCACTTTATCATGTGGTAAAAACCCTCTTTGTGCCAACAACCTGTATTGGCAGTAAGTATTAACATACTTCATGTTCAAAGTTATTGCTTGCTTAATAGATTTGAATACCCACCAGTAGGTTTTAATAGCCATCAACTAAAGCCAGATGCACAATCTGCCTCATAAATAGATGACATTAAAAATAAGGAGTTTGATAGTGCATCACTAGATTATATATTGAGTTTGCATTTATTTTCTGAAACATATGCAAAACAAAGTTGCCTGTAGTTCCCTTTTTAAATTAGAACATCTGTTTTACTGTTACTACATTTTGTTTGATTTTTTTTATATTTGTTCATATGAATTTTGCATTAACTTTTCTTATTTTCATACTGAATTGGCAATCTCATTTTATAGCCAACTAGAAAATTATTTTCAGTGCTAAGAGTTTATTTGCAATATATTTATCACTTCGTGATATGAATTCAGTATCTCTAAGAAGTTAGACAGTCTTTGACTCAGAAGAACACAAATTCTCATAGGATTACAGCAAACTATGACTGGGATTAACCCTGTATCCTCTTACTATTAAATGAGATTTGAGAGAGAAGTAGTGAAATACTTTATATACATTTTATAAACTAAAACTCCATTTTAATAGGGCAGATAAAATCGTATACTTAATTGGGATCAGTGTTGTGAAGGAGACATCTACATCAAGGTGTTAAACAAACTATTCTTCATGTTTGTTTGGTAAGGTTATTATTTTTTGCAGTACAGAGCATAACATACTTTGCCAAAAACAATGTAATTATTTTTTACAGAACACTTTTAAAGAGAATAAACTGTTACGAAAGAGACAGAAAAAATATCACTGGCATAAACATTGTCTGTAGATGAGACTAAAATAATTAAAGTGAAATTGCTTTCATTTATGGCTAACAAGCTCAGGCATTTTGTGTGATCTAAGCTATATGAAAGCTTTTTGTGAAGAGATTATTTTTTGTATGATGAGTACCTTAATAGAAGTATGATAGTTTATGGTAAAATAGAGCAGTACAGTTCAAGTTAATTACATTTATTCAGATGAAGTAATATTCTACCAAACTATTCTACAAAAGCAGGGGGAGAAATTACTGAAACCTTTTTGCCAACGTTTATCGGTTTCAATTATTTTTGATATGTATTCCGTGCGTGCTTTAGCTACAGTACCTTTATATCGACAGTTGGTAGCACAAGCCTTTTAAAGCACAAAGAGTAGCAGCTCTTCAGCCAATCTGTGATAAAAGAGAAAAAAATGAAATCACTATGGAAACTGCAGGAAGAAACTAAAAGCTTTCTTTATAAAGTAAATGTCTGATGTTTGTGACTGTGGGGGCACAAAATTCATAAATCTGTATGATGCTATCATTTCTGATTTGTTATCACAGCAAATGCCAAATCTAAGCAGCCTGACCTTAGCTTTATTAAGAGCTTCCTTTTTAGAAATAGTTACGATTCAACAATGGAAAGACTGCAGTGCTGCAAGGGGGGGAAACTAATTTGTTTAAAATATGGCTTTTTAAAAAAAAAAATCACGCAGACCTCAAGGCTTAGAGAGTCAGGAACACTGTGAGGTTTTTAGTAATGCAGGAACTGAGGGAGCTGAATGCAATTCAGAAAACTTATGTTTCATTTCCATTACATGCCTGTCTTTGATCTCAAATTGAAAATCTCTTGACCTTCTTCCTCCAATCCAGAAGCAAATAAATACTAAAGAAAAGGAAACCCCCTCTTCTTTCAGCACACAGGGCCTCTAGGACTGAAAAATGAAGGTGACTGTTACTATGAACCTGTTTGGACACCAGACAGCAACAAATACCTGTCTCAGTGGAGGACTTTAAGAGCACTGCAGAGATCTTCAGGCAGTGCAGAGTATCTTGGCTTACACAGGCCAGGGTCTTTATTTCAAAACAGTACTAGTCGTGCTTTCTCTGTACCTGCAACTGAAGAACTAGAGGAACAGGAGGACAGCAGTAAATCTTCTAATCCAAAACTCTTCATGTCGCAGAAAATACCCTGAAGTCTAAGCAGGATGAGACTCTTGGTGAGTAGATCTCTACCATTACATTTGTTGCTGTAAACTTGTATGGCTACTTTTCTGCCTTATGTGTCTAGTGCAAGTAAGACTAAGTTTTTTGGGAGAGAAAGGCAAGGGAGACGGGGACAGTGTGTTCTTCCTTTAAGATTATGGCAAATTTCCTGTAAATTTTTGCTTTTCCAGTATTAATGTCCGTTGTATTTCATGTTGTGTGTGTGTTCCCATGCTGTTTTAGACATTTTATAAACACTGCTAGCCTGCTGTTTTGAGGCATTTATGAACAAATAGTTCTCCTTGACTAAATGAAAGCAAACAAGTTTGGTGTTAGTTCCCATATTATATATTTAAGCCTAATATGTATATCTCAATAACATAGTATTAAACATGCTGATAATGGCTAGAGAAGCACAAATGTTTGTCACACCACTTGTTCCAAGTCTTCAAAACACGTGGGTATTTTAACTTCTGTGGATTCAGTTTAAAATATTGATGCTAAATGTGTAACAGGTGTGATTTGAAATTATTTCACAGAAAAATAATTGATGTGGGAGAATACAGAAAAAAAATCTCAAGTATTTTCTGATTTTAAGGTACAAAGGTGAATGCTACTGAGGAGTATCATATCATTAACTGTAAAGCTTTGTTGATTAGCAAACACTGGCAATAAATTTTTTTGCAAAAGCTGGTAAATCTTTAATAAAAATAAATCCTAAAAATTGGCTTCTTTGTAGCTTTTTATGCACATACTGAAAACTAATTATCTGTAAAGAAAATTTGACTTGGTAGAATTAAATTAAATTGCTTTTTAAAATATTTCCTTAAACAGCGCTAGCTAGGGAGAAGTTCAGTAATCTGAATTGTAATGCCTTTGCTACATTAATAAATCATGTTGCTTTCTGCCTTTTATCAAAAGATTCAGAGGAGGTGAACTGCATACAGAACAATGAAGCTACAAGAGAAGCTCTGACTGTTTTGTTTTTTCCCCCCTTCATCAAGCTACTGTACACATGGCCTTTCAAGATGAGCAACTCCCATAGAAGAGCACTTACTGCGGTAGGTCAAAATTGGCTGTAAGTCAATGACAGTAATAAATGAATCATCAAATTGTAACGTGTAGGATACTGCTTAAACATACTATATCCAGTATTTAAGGGGGAAGTGATATATTGTCCTTTGATGTTTACCACATTTAAATTATTTTTTTGAGAATTTTATTTCTTCTTGTGCTGTTTAGGGTTATGTATTTATTTATTGACTAACTATTGAAATGAATAAGACTAGAATTGACATACAAGTGCACGGAAAAGAAACTGTTTCATTTACCCAACAAAGCTGCAACTACAGCCTCCTTGTAGCAATTTATTTGTGGTAACACTTAGCTGTATATGAGTTCTAGGCACAATGCTGAATGCAGTGTTTAAATTAAGCTTTTTATTGTGGCTGAGAACAAGATGTAAAACATATTTTCTGCAAGTAAAGAATTCTAAACCTTGCAAAGAAAAGCTTTTTTTGAAGATGGGGTACACTGACACAAGTCCTAAAAACTGGCTAGCTAAAAAGAATTTTTACCAACATATCAGGTAGCAAATGTATAATTTGTTGATATAGGAATACGAACTGATGAAATATATATTCGACACTAGTGTGCTACATTGTTATGTAGAAGCTTTGTAATAGTCTTGATGAGTTCTAATCTTTGACATTTGCTTTTGCAAAAAGTCTAGTTGATAATTCAGCACCCTAATTATGTTTCTGTGAAAACAGTTCAGACGAAAGATGTTATGTGATCTTCAACCCTATATTATATATATATATATATATATAAAAGATATTAACTGAGTAACATATCAGAAGTGTCTCTTTGGAGAGTTTTTAATTATACTTTTTTTGAATACCTGTTTTTATAGCATAATTTACAAATATAATTGAGCATATTTTTATTCATCAGTTTTTCTAAACTACACATTGTACTTGCCCAAATGCTAAGCAAAATAGGCACTGGCTCCACTCTAATATTTACATGTTTTCTTTTTGTAGTTGGCATTTATATTTTAAACATTTGCTGGAATAATAAAGACCAATACTTTAAACATATATGTGTTTTGCTACAAGTAACTTTAAAAGGAAAATAAACAAGTGAAAAGTAAGAGTTCTGCTTTGTATTAAGAAATCAAAGTCATTATGTTAAATGTAAATTATATCATTTGGGAACACTTTCCATTCATTTTGCAAAGCAATCTACTAGCAAATGTTAAATTCATAAATGTTTATGTCCGGGGTAAAGTTAACTTTTTACACATAACTTCTGTACAAACTGAGACAAAAGGTTAATTAAGGTTATATGCTCTGAGATGTTATATGTATTTCTGCGTATATAACATTTACATATAGTTGATATATTTTTTTTATTCTGTTATATCTGATATGAATAATTTCTTAGTACATGGCTATTTACTACAAAACCATTGAAACATTGAATCCCTGAGGGGAAATGGATACCTGATATTGGTATGTGGCTTTGTGTCTGAATGTATAACACTCGAGTTAGCTGAAAGAGAATACTGTAGCAGTGTGTCCTCAGGTAAAATTCTCAGACACAAGATTATTATGTAATATACAGTAGGAGTTCTGTTTTCTTTACAGTCATCTTTGGGGGAATATAATCAAATATTTCATATCAAGTCATGTGGATACTTGAGGGTAAATAATTGACATTGTGCCTAGTGAATTATAAGTGTATAGCACCTGATTTTTTTAATGGGAGTTGTGCACTTAATTCCCTATGTATATTATTGAAAATGCCCTCCTTAGAAAAATACAACACTTGAAACATAATTTCTCATATTTTGTGCTTTTTCAAAAAAAGATTCTCATTGGAAACTACTATAAAACACAAACTCTTGGGTATCAATGAAAAGTCACATAGAAAAGGTGGAGTTTATTTATCTATAGTAAAGTGCATATTATTGGGTGCTTGTGATTGACTTGGCTGGAATGAAGAGCCTTCCTTTATATCTAAGGTGGCTTTAAGGAAGTGTAGTAGAACTTCCATAAGAAACGTCTCTCCCCTTTTACTTATACCATAAAGAATATTCTTTCCTTAATGGACATGGTGAGGAGAGTTCTTCCTATAATATCATTAAGGATAATGGGAAGGCTATTATGCATTTGCAGGAAATGTGGACTGATCTGTCTAGCTGATCTTCCTATAATGCACCCAGCACAGTGATATCTCAGTATTGAAAATTTTTCTTTTCATATCCCTCCTGCATCCTTTCAGTTATGATGTTTTTGACGTGTATGTCTATATAAGCTAAGATGCACATTGTTAAAACATACTCTAACAATTCTGCAAGACTTGTTCTGTTGAGGACCCAAGTATTGGAAGAAATATCGTAGACTTGGTTCAAAATGAAATATTCAAGGCTAATGTGCTTGGATAGGGTCTAATCAAGTGTTGACATCTAATGTGACCACACTCAGACATTTGTCATATGATCAAAGCTGGAGTTTAGAGTGCTCTTTTTACAATACAAAGTTAGTGGTCTTCATTTTGCTTATCCCAGAAGTAGCACTCACTCTGCGTAGAAAAGAAATTGCCACATTATGGTACATACAATCAAGCTGTTCTTCGGAATTGCAGTGGATGTAAATCAGAGTAGCTCTGCTGAAGTCAATGGAGGTACACAGATTTACGCCAGATGAGGATGCCAGCCCTTTATCTTTCCCCAGCATTTTTCACCTCTGCCTTTTAATAGCAAATTCTTGTTTGTTATAAACTTGCATAAGATAGAAAGGGGAATCATCTTAAAACTCTCTGAAATTGGTAATAAAATGTCCTTTTTAACATGGGGAAAACATTCACTTTTAACACATGTATACAGTCAAACATTCTTTACATACCACTGCAAATACTTCAGTTGTTGACATAGATAAGTTTTTTCAACATTTTCTTTCTATACTGATATTCTGAAAAACTAGAATGAGACATTCAGGAGTAACCCTTCAGCAGAGCATGAGAATCCACAGTCCTGGCCATGTAAAATGCATGCAGCACTGCACAGGATTTTCTGCCCTGCAGGGTGAGTTCCAATGAATGACATTGATTTCCTATTAAAAAGTCACTCCTCCCTTCTTTCTGGACAAGGGTAATCTTAAAAGGCCACTTGACTCTTATCATTAATGGGGAAGCACAATAAAATCCTCACTCAAGTAGAAAATATTACTCTTCACCTTTAAAAAATGACCACTGATTGTTTTTCAAAGAAATTTCATGAAGCTTGTGCAGTGCACTTTTATGGAGCACACATGAGAAAAAACTGTACTTGTGCCACAGACAGTAACAACCAATATTCTCTCCTGTTAAAAATCCATGTTTTTCAAGTGATATCTCTAATTTGCATTTTTATGATCAGTAGTAAAAATTATTCATCTTATATTTCATATTTTATCTTGGTCTGAAAGATTTTCTTTTCTGCTCCCCGCCCTTTATATCTTAACTTTTGCCTTTTTTAAAAACAAAACAAACAGGCTCCCTCCCATCCCCCAAAGTATTTACTCACTTGCTTGTGCACATATACAATGTTTAAAATAAAGTTGAGACTGGCTTAAACAGAGAAAAAAAGACATTGAGTTTAAAGGCTAAAATACTGACCTGACCTGAACCCACTCACTGGGTGCCTGGTATGTAGAATCAGTAGTTGTTCACAGATTATAGTATTGTCTACCATAGGCCTAAGTGGGTGCATAAAACTCAGAATATTATCCTTAATTTATGAGCTTGTGAGCTTTCTTGATTTTTGTCTTTACAATTAAACTCTTAACTTATGTTGTATGAAGCTTGTTTTGCTAAAACTTGTGTATGAAAACCTAGGTGACAGAACTGGAAGGGGACTAGGACGGTTATCCCTCTACCCTGAAATGAAATTGTTGACTAGCTAGATAACCCTTTCTAACATTGTTTCCTTTTGGGATTTCTACTGTCACCCCAGATTAAAACCGGGCGCTGACTTCCAATGGAAAATCTTCTGTACGTTAAAGATAACATATGTAGTACTATGTCACATTGTCACTAGACAATTCACTTTTATTAAAAATCCTAGAATATTTGCATAATATCTGTAAAACATGGCAATGACTATCCAGAACTGTTTCATTTAGCCTTAAATTATGAACATTCCATAAAGCATAGTGCATCAGTTATTGACCTGGTAGAATTTGAATTCTTTATTACTACTGGAGTTTAATATTGCTATACCATGTCTAACATTGGGCTCAGTCAGATTTCAGAACAAGAGAGCCTGAAATGAAGGTAGTATTTTTTAAGTTTAAAAGGGAACATTTTTATGTATAAGACACCAAGCTCCTTTCTTAACCAAAATGTAGTTATTTACCATTCATTTTTCCCCATGGGGATATAAAGACATCTTTGTATTTCAGCAGAAGTAAAGCACTAGTAAATAAAGAGTTAAAGTGAAGGCAGGCTCACTGGTTTCTAGAGATCTGTCAGAGTCTGAGAGGCTGGCTACATATCTCTCTGGAACAATAGCTACCTGCATTCTGCACGGACTGCTGGGCAGGCACTAGCAATCTGGAAAAGGTCTGTCTGTGTTAGAGGTTTCTTAGTGAGAATCCTTAATTGACAGTCCAACTTTTCATTTGGGGAGAGGGAGAAATCCTGTCTTCTCTCTTGAGGAAGGACAGAGCTTTGATCATTGTCATTCAGCCTTGACTTGGCCTGAGGTTTAGGTTCTCAGCCTAGAAGACAGTAGGCTATCTTCTCTCTCCCTCTCCCTCTCTGACACACACACACACACACACACGCACGTTTGCTGGTCTGTGCAGGCAGATTAGTGTCACAGCTGTAACTGAGGCACAGAGCAATAAACATAGCAGAAGCAATTTCCATGGTGGCAAGAGGGGGCACGGGAGGTGACAACAATGAGAAGGATCTCTTCTTCTGACAAGCTTTAGGTAAGAGAGAATATTTATACATCACTCAAGTATTTTATATTCTTCTAGAGGAGTTAGAAGTTGTTACATTTAAAATGTGTCTTGTTATTAAAATATTTTGCTTTACTGCTGTATCCAGGCTGTTACTAGCCTATAAACCAGTAATTGCAGTGCTTTGTGTTACTAGAATGGTTGGAGAAAATAGGCAAGGTTTCTCCACTGGCATAGTAGCTATTACAGTTGGTGTTTAATGAAGGTTTCTTCTAATGTTCACCTTTTTAAAATTCACCATGAAGCTTCATTTCAGGTAAGGTAAAATTATAGTTAGCCATAATAAATACACAGATGCAATAAAATGGTGTGTTGCTGGCAGTACCCATGCAATATTAAAACAGTGCTCCTTCAACCTAATTTGTAATTATTTTTACACTGTTAACTGTACTGGGGTCAGAGAGTTTTAAAAATTAATGAGGTTGCCTGCTGAGTTCAAAAAGTATTATCTATGTGAGCTGCTGCTGCAGAAGGATGAAATTATTCCAGCATATTTTTAATGGAGGTATAACCTTCTGACTTTAATATATTGCTTTTGGAACACTTTCCATTAAACAGTAGTTTATACACTCTGCAATGAAAAGGGGATAGCGATCCATTTTAATAAGGACAAGCTGTGCATAAGAAAAATGCTTTCCCTGTAATGACAAGACGAGAACATTTGATAGAATGTTTTTAATTAAAATGGTTTAGATTATTACAGTTGTGATCAATCATATTGTACACTTCTTAAATGTTTACAAATAACTAATGTTCCAAAGACTGGAACAAAAACAAAAAACAATGTTTCCTGTTGAAATAGAAAACTAAAATACTAGACTGTGTAGCGGGTTTAAAAGAACGGACGGAATACCTTAAAGAATAAAGTGAAGTAACTACAGCATGAAAGGCGGTTGTGATAAACTGGAATAATGCACCACTGTCTTCAATCAAATATTAACCAGATAGTATATCAGCATTTAAAAGTAGAATTTGGAACTAATCCTCAAATGGGGAGGAAGGGGGATCTGTACAATTCCCATATTGAAATAACAAACTTTCATATCGCAGGCTTTAAAGCATTGGTTATATGGTTTGTAATCTACAGTACATTGTTTAAATGAAGGGAAAATGGAAGGCAATTTGAAGCTGAATATACAGGAATCAGTGCTAAAGATTCATTTTATTCAGAGTCTCCCATTTACAAGACCGATTCTGAGCTTCCTGTGATATATTGTTATGTAAATATGGTGCAGCAAGGGAAAGCAGCACTATGAGATTCAATTTACTTTGAAAGTTGTTCATTATAGAAGGGATGAATGTTATTTATTTGATGTGATTCAAGGCTAGAAATGACTTTTTCATTGTGAAGCCTATTGTGATGGGTGCAGGGTGATCTAATCTTTTTAATTTTGGCTTTCACACCAGTGGAGATGAAAAGAGATCTAAGCTCATTTATTGGTTGCTAAGTCCTACTGGCGGACTAAGTACCATTTGTGGTTGCTATGGCCAATCTGACCTCAATCTATGCAGTTTTAGGGATTTAAGCAATCCTTTTTTATTTCGGAGCATGTACCTTGATTTATGTCCAAAATTGAGCCCGAATGTCTTTGTCTGCAAGTGATAAATGGTGGCATACAATTCATCAGTTCTTACAAGTAAACACTGCTGTCCCACTAAAAATATGTTTTGTTCTGAGTTAATGGTATGGAACAAGCCAGTCTCCACAAACAGCTATCTTTTATTGTAGAGAGCCACTGAAACTTGGAGCAAAGTGAAGGAAATTGGCATTCATCTTCTTACATTAGCATTTCATTTGTGCTATCTGATGATGAGACTCTATGTAGGTTGACAATGAAAGGCTAGCATTCCACTTCCCTATCTGAATATATAATGGATAGATTCTGAATGTATTTATTCTGTAGGGATAGTAAAAAGTCAGAAGTGCTTTCTCTGATAGTGTTTGTCTGCCACTTCATTATCACTAACTCTTAAAGTACATGCAGTCAAACAAACTGGGACTTAGCTCAGGGAAATTCCCCGTTTCAGTTTGAGGCAAGTACCTTGAATTCAAATAGTATCAGATTTTTGTTACTACCAGAAATGTTCTCCCTGTGTGATACTTAATGGTGCTTGCACCTTAATGTATTACAGAATCTCTTTCAAAAGAAACTACTGTGATTAACAGTTATTGAATGCAGAGTGGGTTTTAGGAGATGAATAGTAAAATGTTTCTTATATTAAAATTACTGGTTTGATTTGTCATTTGGCGTATGCATGCTAGGCTAATGTGATAATGATCCCAGATTAGCAGAGGCAAAATTGTTTTCTGTTTATAGCATATTTCAAATACTGATAATGCTTCATAGTACTTTTCTTCAATGAATTGTTAATTTTTGTACTAAATTGGCTACCTAGATTACTACTATGAAGGGGGGAAATTAAACAAATCAAGTGTTGTACCTGGTAGTTGACATTGTTAAAGAAAGCGAAACCTAACTGGTAATTACACATTTTTAAGCACAAAGTGAGTTTGAGGCTATTCTTCTTTCTCTTCATGTAATAGCTTAAAATAGGAGTTTCTGAAGAAAGTCATTACTCTTTTTTAAAAAATCCCTCTTTTATAAGAAGTGTAAGAAAAATATAATAGCCTGGCTCAATGGCTAAACCACAGCCCGTTGAGAGAAATTTGGGGCCCAGTACATCAGGGTTGCTGGGGCTCCATGCCCAGCCATTTCACTTTATTTACAGAGACGTTAAACATGTTGGGTGGGCAAGCTTGGGACCCTGTTCAATTGTCCCCCTTTCACCTCCTCTCAGCAGTCCTGATGATGGCCCAGATCCTACTTGGATAGAACAAAATTAATTCCCCAAACAATTTGAGAATTTCTGTTTATTGTCTTTAAAATATTGTTTTTAAAACCAAAGTAGTGCATGCTGATCTTTTCATGTTACTAAGATCTGATGCATGTTTTTCTCAGTAGCTTTCAGTCACAGAATAGAACAAGGGTTAGTGTTTTGTTTGAACACATAAAACTATTGTTTAGTCTTCCTAATCTCAGAGCTTCAAATAAGAATTCACTGCAATGGCAGAAAGTTTCTCATTAGATTAGGCAGGTAATAATTGCCACTAGAATCAATGCCCAAAGAAATGGAATTTGTAAGGTGGAGCTTTACAGCACCATTGAGCTGCTTTTCAGCATTGGATTGATGGTAGAATTTGGCAGGACATTCCTTGGGGTTAGTATACAATGAGACTACTGCTTCAGTGCTTCTAGGAGTAGTACTGTGTTAGTAGTTAATGCTAAAGTTGGTCTAAAAGACAGGAGACAGAAAATAAACTGGTTAATCTTTTTTTAGTGTTCTAATCATAACACTCAGGTTTTCATTTATTAGATGTTTATAACTGTAAAAATCAGTATTGCCTGTCTCAGAACCAGCTTGCTGAAATGTTTACATTCAAATAGTACCAAGCACAAAGGCCTTAATGACATTTTGATGACTTTCACTTAAGATGTAATAAAAGCAGAATGTAATGTAAAAACATAGTTTAAATAACTAATCTGCAATATTCTCATCTTCAAAACAGGAGTGCAAACATCATCCTTTCTAGTTTACAGTTTGCCCATGTTGGTATTACAGTATTTATAATTTTTTCCCCCAGTTTATTAGTTGTATGTAAAATTTGTATTTCACAGAGTCCACAGCAATTTAACAGAGATTAGAATAGTTGCATTGAATGCTTCTGGTGTATATTTGTGACCACACTCAAACCAAGTTGTGTGTCAAGTGGGCTCCTCTTGTGGGTAACCATGACTCACAGGAGTAGCAGCATCAGGCCGCACAGTTTTTATTCTGCAACTTTTATTATACCTGTAATTCTCCAGTGTCATTTAAATACAAGTAATCACTGATACCACTGCTTCAAAATTCTAGATTTCTACTTAGAATTCCTCCATTTTACATTTTTATCTTCTTACTTAACTGATGCCAAATACAGCAGTATTGATTAATCAGAGGAAATGCTGTTTAAGTGTTTCAGTTGTCACACTCTCATTGGAGACTGAGTGCATCATTTTCACCACTGATTCATCTTCCACTGGTCCATAACGAGAGACTTGATTTCTGGGCTTGGGGCTCCCTGGAACTTATGAACCAGGTCATATTTATTTGCTGTATGGTTTTAATGTTTGTAGCAATATACTGACTTTCTCCTTTGGAAATATAATGTAATCAAGATATGTTTCAAAGGTGCAGATAGTTGAAGGAAAATTGGAAATATTTTTAAAATAAAATAAAATCAGTGCTGCTCTGTTAATACAGTTAATCATTGTTCTTTTCTCTCTCACTAGATTAACTGGTATATTAAGGGCCAGATTTTGAAATCTGGGTGTAGCACTGTGG
Source organism: Chelonoidis abingdonii (assembly GCF_003597395.2). Taxonomy (NCBI): domain Eukaryota; kingdom Metazoa; phylum Chordata; order Testudines; family Testudinidae; genus Chelonoidis; species Chelonoidis abingdonii. The sequence goes on from NC_133769.1 coordinate 89,765,261, forward strand.
AAACCTGTATTTGATTTTTCAGATCATCTAATTGTGTATATATAAACAAGTAGGCACTTGCAAATGTACGTAACCTTTAGCTTAGACACATGGATTTTGCTGGATAAACCCATTGTGCTCTGCTTTGAAAATTTGACTCTGAGTCTGTATTTTCACAAGAGAAATTTAAGAATATAGAAATTATAACAAAATAATCTTACTGAAAATTGTCAGTTGCATAGTGTCGTTCATATTTATCCTATGACACATACATGTGCTATTGGGTGATTGCATGTTCTTTAGACTCTTCAACTGAGTGACTTTCTGTGATGGAACTTAACTTATCTGTAAGAAAGGTAAAAAAATTTTGTGAAACAAATTTCTCCTAAAACTTACTGGAATATGTTAATTTCCGGCCTGGATTCTTTTACACTGTAATAAGATATTTTTGCAGAAGATTGGGTGACTCAAGTGATTGGTATGTCACGTAGATAAATGTTTGAACATGGCACAGGTTGGTGATAAAGATTTATTACCATTTGATGGCTGTATGGCCACAGCATCACCAGTCTGGTTCCTATCCCCCTCTCTTCTTGCTTGCTGTAGATCCTTGCCCCTTCACTAGCACAGGTGCTGGATTTGATTTGGCTTCCAAGCCAGGCCCACTGCTATCGCTCTGCTCCTCCATTCTCCAGAACAAAACCCTACTCTCAAGGTCGTCTGTTTAAAATATCCTTCAGTACAATAGCCCTACTGTATCCCCACCACTTTAGCACAAGACTATCCTGTGCACTAAGTGTGGTAATGGGCTTCTGGAAAATACAGTATGTAATCATGTCAGTAAAGGCAGTATCATAATGTATACATACAAGGGGACAGAACTGAGGTTTCACAGGCAACCTTAATTCTGGCATTTCCTATCTCAAATGCTTGGCTTCCCTTGGTAATACTCTTTTAATGTCATTTTTGTGTGTTTTTATACACTCACACACACACTGAAGCCAATTTACAGTTTCCATGAGAATTATAGCTTTCAATATCATGAATTTTGTGCACGTAAAATCTCAACTGTAATGTTGCACTGTCAAGGTTGTTTGTGTTTTGTTTTCCTACATTTTTTTCCCCCCTTATTCCTCTCATTCACCATTCTCTCCTTCCCCCTGCCACTGGCCAACAGCAGCTGACTCTGCCATTGGCCTGCTGGGTTAGTTTGGGCAGATCACTTTGGCTCTCTGTGCCTCAGTTTCCCCATCTCTGGAATGGCAATAATGACACCAACCTCCTTTTTAAAGTGCTCTGAGGCCTACTGATGAAAAGTACTATATATGAGCTAGGTATTATTATTACATTGCAACAATCCTTGGTGAATCTGCATCCCTGCTCGCACTTAATGTTTGTATTTTTTGTAGGGGGGAGGGTGTTAAGTGTAAAAGCTGCTAGAATGATTGGATGGGCACTTATTAGTGTCCATGTGATTTAAAATTGAATACATACATAATTTTATTGGTCAAAAATCACCACTGGAAAGCGGTATAACAGTACTGTACCTTTCCTCTCATTCTCCACCTATTCAGTTTGTGCTGGAGGTGAGTAGGAAACATGTTTTGGCTAGTGACCTGCTGGATGATTTCTCAAGTGTTGCATGACTGCTGACTATTCAAACATCACAAGCTCTGAGGTTGTGTCCACAAAAGAAAAAGAAGAAATAATTCCAACTATATTTGCCCTCTGGCGTTTATAAGTTCTTTGATCCAGAGATGTTCATCTTAACAGCTCCAGAATCTATCTGTGCTTAGCCCACGATTCCTTAGCCTTAAAGTATCTGTGACAGATGATGTGCAAACTAAATTAACTCCTTACAATACTTTATGCCCTAAGACTGAAATTCACCTCTCCCTGCATAAAGGGTTGCCTGCAGTTCAGCCTATGCATACCCAGGTGCCTGCCCTCAAACCTCCTAGTGTCAGACAGCAGCAGCAGAACCCCTCCTCTTGCTTTCTGTTTTCCATCTTGAAAAGGATCTGATCAGATTTCTCCCCAAACAGTGTACTGAGTGCATTTATCACATTAAAATGTAGATCCATCCACAATTCAGTCTTTTGGATAAGAATTTCTCTCCCTGTTCATAACCAATGTATACAGATGTGCTAGATATGCATTCAGTTATTTGCATATTCAATATGCTATTCTATATTCAAATTGTGAAAACACTAGTAAAATGGATTGGGTGAAATTTCCAGTCTCTCTCTCTCTCTCTCTCTCTCTCTCTTTCTTTTTAACGTCTTGTGGTTTTCCTCCAGGCCATCAAGGCATTTCCTTCAGCTTCTTTTGCTCTCTTATCATGTGTGTTGATCATGGCTGCATTGCTTTCAAACCTCTGCTCTAGAGAGGTAAGAGAAGTTTGCAGTTTTTCATTTCTCACTCGTAATTCCTGAAGCACTTCTACAAAATAATCTTTATCTTCAACAGCAGTTGCCATCTTCTTCTGGGCCTGCAGCAGCAGAAAATGGCAGCAGTGTGCTCACTGCTGAGGGCATAGACTTGAATATAAAGAAATCCATTTTCTCAGTTTTATTCATGCCTTTTGGCATTTTAAATGCTTGAATCTACTTCTCAGAAGTTGCCCTATTCTGAGAGCAAAGGGAGGAGATCCTGTATCAGTAAAATATGCACGTGTTTTTCTGAAAGAAAGCGAGAGAGAGGATCTGTCTATCTTAGGTACTTATATAGCCGCTATTGCTGCAGTATCTGAACGCTCCACAATCTTTAATCCATTTATCGTGACAACACTCCTCTGAAGTAGGGAAGTACTATTGTCCCTATTTTACCCTTACTACTAGACCATCCTTCCTCTCTAGGACTCGTGAAAGGTGCTAAATTGAGGTCCTCTGGTCACAGAACAGGTGTGACACAGGCAGCAGCAGTGTGAACAATACGCCTCAAACCTAGCCCAAAGGAGCCACAACTGAAATAGGACTGCATACTATTTCATCCTAAATGTTCAAACCAGTGTGCCACTTATGCCCGTTGTGAAGCAGACACCTCTCTACACAGCAAGCCTGAGATATATTACTTTAGCAAAGAATATTAATTTATAAACAGCCATCAAGTAGTGACAACTTTCAGCCCTAAGCTGCTGACTTGGGCCTCCATTCTGCAACTGACTTCAGTGGTATTCCACATGGCCCAACATCTGCATGCTCTTAGCTGCAAGATTGGCACATTACAGATTGAAGGATCTATGGTCTGTCAGCTCAGAGGCTCGGAGTCCCTCTTCTCGTAGCATCATGATTTGTTTGAATGGGCCAAGTATGATTCTTCTGCTACCAAGACAAGACAAATCCTCCTTACTTTTCACTCAAATGCAGCAAAATCTGCAATAGATATCACTTACTCACTTCTTTTAAATAGTTCCCAGACATTAGTGATGGAGAGTTGCTCCTCTTCCCTGAGGATTCCCACAAGGATGGTTCTTGCCACCTCTTATTCAACATTGACTGTATGTAAGAACACTAGTAAGGATTGTGATCTGTGCAGACTCCACTGCTACCAATAGGCCGACGATACCCTTTTACGTTCAATGTCTCTGTTTCGACAGAAAAACAGTGCAGAACCCCTGAAGACAGACTGCCCGAGAGAAAATGAGACCTGTGCTAAGAGTAACTGGCTCATGTTTAATCTACATAAGATGGAAGTGATGTTGGTTGGCAGAGGAAACCATTTTGAGGCACTGGCTAAAACAGTGACCTCATTGAATGTGTCTGCTCCCGTTTGATCAGAGGGATGCAGTCTCTGCATCCTACTGTACTCATTGCTGCTTCTGGAATTCCAGGAAGGACAAGTGGCAAATAAGGCCTTCTTTTACTGTTAGCTACCCTGCTGCAGTCACACTCTGTTGCTGATTTAATGACAGTGACTCATATTTGTCAGCTCAAGATTCCACTTTCACAATATATTCATCTTTGGGTCAACTCTGAAGGTAGCTGGTGGAGAATGCAGTAGATTGAACATCTGTGTATAATCCTTCCCCTCCCCCAACACACACACTCTCCCCCCCCAACCTCTTTGAGATAGCAATTCTTCTGGAAAATTGACCACTGGCACCTGCTCACTGTGTAAAAGTGTCTTAAATTGGAGTGTCTTTCTAGGGATAACTGATGTAGAGCAGCTAGATACTACAGTAATGAGTGCTTTAGAAAGATGTTTTACAATAATAAAGTGCTATTACAAAGCACTTAGGAATGGCCAGCCAATCTGACTGCTCCAGTGGGTGAATGTCCCTATGTCTCTTTCCATGACTGATCATTGTTCTCTTCAGAGGTGGGATCAATAGTGTTTTTTAAAAATCCCTTTTTCCTACTGCTCTGATTTAAGGAGCCACAGCACAGCTGCCTTCATTGTGCTGGCCACCAAGATATTGCATTTCTGTCCCCTGTGCTGTAAGTTTTGGAGGAGAGAAAGGTGTCATCTCTTCCCTCTGTCACTCATCTCAGTTGGTTGCTGCAGCTCAGTGGGGAGCAGTGGAAGGGAAGGCGCAGCTGCTGTGCCAACCACTCAAGAGGTGGCCCCTGTTCTGAGCACCATCCTGTCCCACTGTGCTCACAGAATGAGAGGAAGAATCATTAGTTGATCTCCTATCTGCACAGCCTCCCCTTGTGGAGGGAGGCTGGCAATGCAGACTTTAACAGACTGCAGCAGCCATTGTTCCCAGGGGTATGGCCAGGCCGGATTTGGAAATGACCGAATGTGCAAACTCCAGAACAGTCCTGGTGAGACTAGGAATGCTGCTGCTACAGTTTCTATGGAAACAGAAGAGGATGATGGGAGCCAGCTGAGGCAGCTAACAGGAGCTCAGACTCAGCTGCTGGATGCTGATTTGATAATATGGACTTTTAAAAATAACCTTTTACCTTATTCCCCCACATCCAATCTCTGTTTCCATAGAAAGGGATCAGAAAGGCAGTAGGTTGCCAGCAGCAATGAATGAAAACTCTTGCTGTCACTTTCATCAGCTGTCTGTCATGCGAGACCTGCAAATGCCAGTTTGCTAAAACCAGCTGCAGGCTCATAAAGTGTGTAGTAATTGTAATTTCAGAAGGAAAAAAAAGAGTGAAAAGCATTTTAAAGGTATTTTCCCCCTACTATTTTTGCCCCTTCGTTGAATGGAATGACTTCAAGGATGGCATGTTAGCTTTTTCCAACCTATGAAGTTACACCAGATACCAGCATGGTCAGAATATTTTTCATAGATTGTGAAATCTCTTCTTGCATAATACTGACATTTTATAAATAGATACAGATATAATATATATTCTCAGAGGAAACCCAGATGTATCCATGTTCTTAACTGTGTATGTGGCTGGATGGAAAAGAAAGAATATGGTTAATTTGTTATTCCTTTTAATTTGTCTTATTCCTTTTCATCTTTGCTAATATCATCCCTGCATTAGCATGTCTTGGTCTCTTAGCCCCAGTTTCATAATGTTTCAAGTTAACTTTTCTGGAGTCTCTCAAGTGATATCTCATGTGAAGGTCACTAAGTTTTGATAAAAAAGAGAATTCATTACTAAACCTTTGTTTGTTTAATTGCTCTGATGTTTTTATTTAAGATATTTTTACAGAGGGGGCCTATAGTAAAATTTTCTGTATAAAATTAAAAAAATGACTATAGATTAAATTCAGCACCCATTTAGGTCAGTAAGAATTATGCACATGCATATGACAGGGCTGAATTAAGTGTAGCGACTCTTTCTAGTTTGGTAGATAGCTCCTGTTATTATGTTAGTTGAGTGCTGCTAAATCTATTTTTTATTTACTTTTTGAATGTGATCTTGGGATTGAATTATGATGTAATTTCCTAATGGTCAACCTTCTTTAATAATTTAGTCACTTAAACAGAGATTTTGAAACAAAAGAAATAAGGACATTTGAGGGTGGGCACGGGGAGAGAGCAAGAGCAAGCTGTCTTTCTCTCCCCACACAAAATATATCAGCAGCTTAGTGTTAAGGTTATTATTGCAGAATCCGCCAGTGAAAACCCTAAAACATAATGAAATATGCAGCTGAATGATGTAACATTTTGTCTGTGCTACTCATCAGTTTTGCTTCTCAGCCTCAACTACCTCCTTTACACCAGCCATGTATCTAGCCTCATCTGCTGCTTTGATGTGCCAGAGGGCTCCCTCCCCAAATTTCCACTCTCCCTGTCCCCCATGTCACGCACATATATTCCTCCTCACTCCACCTGTGGCCGTGCTGAGGCCTGTATCTTCTCCAGAGACCACTCTCACACCTTCTGCTTCCCAGCCTGCTGGGTTATTTGCATAGCATAACTTTCTGGTGAGAAAATGTTGACAAACATGAAAATTAATATTTTAGGTTTTGTTTTTCAAAATAGCCAGTGGAACTTGACAATTCTGTCAGCTATCTTGGCCAAACTCAGGTTCAGAGGAATAAATGTGTGTGTCTAATTAAAAAAATGTCAGAAGTACCTATGATCTAACATGATATCTGAGTGTGTGTATGTGACAGAAAGGGAGGGAGAAATGTTTGGAGATGGTGGGGACTCTGGTTGTTTCATTAGAGGAACCCAAAGTATTGTGAGAAAAACAGGGCAAAATTTCAAAAAGTGACATTTAAAAATATTTCTTCAGCACAAGTTAGTAAATGTTTTTTCTTAAAATTTACATGGAAAATATAGTTATCCTCTGAAGAGTTATTGGGCCAAATTTAAAGATCTTCAGTGTATTCATTGAAGTGTGAAACAAAGGGATTTTAGTTCCACTTTCAGTGCAAATTTCAAAGCAACCTTTGCTATGGAGACTCTACCAACACCTCCAATGATACAGATAATAATTTAAATTTTTATTTTTTGAAAAAAAAGCGTAGCATAAATAAATGTACAGTTTTAATTTAAGCATTTTTCAGCATCTTTAGCATTTTTCAGAGAAGAAATAATTGAGTTCTGTTTACGATATTAACTTTACTTTTACCTTTGATTTACTCTGCCTTCCTGCTGCTGATTATAATATATTTAGCTGTTGCTGTGCTTCCAGTTCTACATACAGATTTGTCCTCCCAGAGGCATGGAAAATTTGACATACAGTTTTTGAAATATTGTGCTTATAGCTGTTGAAATGCTTCTAAAACTATAAACATGGTTAGCTGCTAAATAACACATCAGTAGCAATAGTGTACTCCGTTTGCATACACACAGGTATGATTGTAGAGTACTCTGAATAGCATCGAGTGTGTGGTGATAATATAGCTATTATAATAGGTGAACGTACCTCAAAATCATATGATTTGTCTGCTTTAAAATAATCTTTACCAAAACTGCCACTTTGCACTGTCCACAAAAGGACTTTCTTTTATATTTTATTCCTTTCTCAGAAGTGTTTGCATAAAACTGCAGCTGGCCCTGTGAAAATACTTAAAGCTACCATTTCCTCCTGATTCTTTCATTGAGACTTAGGCTCCTAAGGCCCAGATTCTCAAAGGTATTTAGTTGCCTAATTCTCATTGGTGAAGTTAGGCACCTAAATACGTTTGAGCAAGTGGGCCTTAGTGCCTGTGACTTTTGAAAGTGGGACACAGATTGTTCAGTCCCTTAGCCACTTTTGAAAATTTTACCTCACTGACTCTACCCAGTTTGCTTTTGAGGCTTCTGCAAAGTGTCAATGATGGGACTAATGTCAGGGGAGATTGGCAGAAGTACCTAAACCTTTACCAATGTGGTCTGAGGATCTATATACCTCTCTGGGTTTGTTTGTTTGTTTTTGTATTAGCACCCATCACCATAATATCTGAGCACCTCCCTTGAGCAAAACTGCTATCTTTTATTTCTTCTTAGTGTGAGTCATTCCAGCAGGGGTAGTTTTAAAATGAATGTATTTATATATGAAGTGTGATAGTGTTGCAATTTCAGCATATAAGAGTGCTATTGCAGTACAGTTAGTGCAAAAGCATGAGTTCTGGAATCCAACAAGGCTAATAGCCATTCTTATTTCAGCCAGGAGTGGGTTCCTTATGCTCCTGTGAAAGTTCTGTCTTCCATGGATCTTAGTCTCTCTCTACTGCTCAACCATTTCATTTTTCCAGTGGAACTTAGCCATCATGGGAGGCAATGGTTATGGTGAATGAGAGAAGACGTCTTGTAGAGTTCTAGGATAAATCCCAGGCACCCTTCCGCATCATTTCTATTGTGCTGGAGAGCTATGTACTGTGCTATATGTATGGTAATCAGTCAGACTCTGTAACTCTGCTGAGGTGGCTGTCTAAGGCTAGAGTCAGCTATTTATTACCGAATCATTGAGGTTGGAGATGGAAACAAATCTATTAGGTGGCCTATTCTAGTTCCTGTTGCCAATGCATTTTAATGCATTTTCTCGCATTTAGTTTTTAATATCCCCAGAAATTGAGCTTTTACCCTGACCTTTTACCTGGTTCCATACCTTAACAGAACCTGCTTTCCTAATACATTTTCCTCTTAATTTTCCCTTTCTTCATTTCATCCCATTATTACTAGTTATAGCTCCCTGTACCATCCTGAATAATTCTTCACTAATCTTTTAGTGCTGAATCCCTTCAAATATTTACAGACTATTATGGTCCACACAGTCATCATTTAGACAAATGATGCATATTTACCATTTTTAATCTTTCCTTATAAATTAAACATTCCAGTCAATTTCTTTGTTTCTTTCTGTGCTCTTTCCCTGATGGGGGAAGGTGTGTGGCGGGGCGGGGATACTTGGTTTCTAAGGAAGCAGTATCACTTCAGACTAAGCTTAGGACAGGATAGATTTCTGAATTATTTTAAACCAGGAAAACTAAATAACTGGTGAGGTAATTAAACATAATTAGTAGTTACAACATCTACAGTTTCTATAGTTAATTTGGTTATAGTAATATCTAATACATCTGTCAGTCAAGTCAGAAAAAATATTAAAGCCCCATGGCCCAAAGAAATTCTTCAGTTGACAGCTCTTTCATGTGGCTTTGGGAGGGGAGCTATCAAGCAGCTGATTTCCCCACCAACACAACACCTATGGCAATAGATGAAATGGGGAATGAGGCAAACTAGGAAATGGACAAGATCATCAAGTTCCTCACATCATGGGCTGTTCAAAGACACCGTACACAGGGCCTCCTGCCTCTGGTCAGTTCTTCTCTCCAGTGATGGGAGATCTCCGTTTCATTCTAACTGCATGTATTTTTTTTTTAAATAACACACCAAGAGAACTGACCAGGTCTCCTCAGTCTTCCCCTCTTGTGGTTTATTTGAGGAGAAAATGCGCAGATTTGAATGGGGAGTAACAGTGATCATGGAGCCAGAATCCCTTATATGAGCTCACTCGCAGAACAACTTTGTAGCTCTCAGTCATGGTGTGATTTGATTTATTTATTTGCCATTACATAGTCTGTCTCCTGTATAGGTCAGACTGGTCCACAAGTGGCATAGACAGATTTCTAGGTCTAATGTGCCCAAACAGTCTGTGCATCTTTTATGGGAGATTAAATCCTTAAAAAGTAACACATCTTAAACTGCTGGTTTGTTTTCCTTAATTGCATACTAATAATGTACTTAGTTTTTTTTCTCAGAAAGGACAATGGGTTTTTTTTATCTGATGTAGAAATTTTTTTCCAAAAACCTATTTGTCTGTAAATCTGCTCAGAAAGACTCAAAAAAAAAAAAAAAAGTTTTACCATAAATAGGTTGTGGATTTACTTCATTTTTTCAGAGAGTGTCAAATACTGTATTAGGTTAGAAATTTGCTACTTATTAAACAACTTCAAACAATTACTAGTCTAATTAATTACTAGTCTAACTTGGAAAAAGAAAAACAAAAGTTGTTTTGAGTAGCCAGTGAAGAATCGTTATGGTTCCATGCTGATACTTACTTTCAGAAATATGTATATAACTGAATCAGATTCCACTATTTTCAGACCTAGATGCCTACATTTGTGCAACTAAGTTCATACGTACTCAGTCCACCTTATAGATCTAAGTTTATATTGATTTTCAGAAGTGCTGATCATCCTGCAGCTCCTACAGAGTGCAGTGGGAGCTGCAGGATGCTCAGTGCCTCTGAAAATTACGTAGGTGCTGAAAGCCTTGATGCAGCATCTGGGATCTGGTAGTGTAGATCCTCTGTGCCTATGCAGAGCCCCACAGAAGTCACTGGGACTCTGCACAGGCCTAGGGAGGCATGCTAGGTTACCAATGCAGTAAGGGATCCAAACTGCAGATTTAGGTGCCCAACTTTAGGCACCCATGTTTAAAAATGTGGGTCTGAGTCTCTTGGTAGGCTCACTCTGTTACATTTTCATCACAGTTGTCTTAGCTTTCTGCCATGGAGATAGAAGATACCACTAAAAGAATCTGTGTCATAGCAACAACTTGGAGGAACGGAACAATAGAGGTGGTTATTAGTTTATTTTAAATTATTTTTTGGGGAAGGTTTTTTTAAGATATATTGTTTTTAAGAGATTTTTGGAAGAAATACTCAAACCAGTAGGAATCACCTCTTATAAAATTCTTTACTTGTTCAGTAAATTGTTGGCCAATGGCAGTCATTTTAATCCTTTAGAAAAAAAATGATTAAAGCGTACTTAGTGCAGGTATTCTAACATTTGTAGTAATGTGTTGGCTGAAAAAATTCTCCAGTTTAGACCTGCTACAACTAAGTTATACTGATAATAGAGCCAAAATATGATTAACCTCTTCAGTTTACTGAGATAAAAACAAGTAAATGAATGTGCTTTCATCCATTCTTATATCATACGTCCCTAGTGAAATATGTTACATTCTACCAGCGTATTTAAATAGGAATGTAGCACATTAGAGTAACATTGGAAAGAGTATCTTGTGTGCATGTGTGTGTGTTTAATTAACAGTACTGGAGAAAACAGATGGTTTATTTGCTTTTTCTTTAGATGCGCCAATCTCCCTAAAATGTTTGATAGCAGTTTAAATAGTTTTGAAATGTGGTATGTTCACCACAGGATGATAATCATTTTAGGTTTGGGGAATTGTATTTCATGTTACCTTTTACCAGTGGTAATTCTGCTTTTGGCACAGTGCTAGGGCACAGTACACTCAGAGAAACATAAATCCAGGTTTACTTTCAGGTTTTGGGGTTCATGCAAATTAAAATTCAAGGGATGTGAATGTATATACATCAAAACTGAAATAATGATTCACATGAATCCCTGAAAAACAAAATTACTGAGGTCTCCATGGCTCTTCCTTTACCCTGGCATTGTGCCTATGTCAACAGATTTGGTACCATATGAAATACCATTCACCATTTGGAAACATTTTTCAGTTTGAGCAACCTTTCATATTATGTGTGAGGTTATTTTTGAGTGTGAACGTTAAAACTTTCCTCAAGTCACGAGCTGTTCACAATGTTGGGAGTCGTGCATTGAGTAAAAATTATTTCAGCAGTAAATGAGTGCAACTCCATTAAAGTCAATGGAATTATTCCTCCTTACTCCAGGGTTGAATTTGGGCCAAAATCTGCTCTGGTTTATACTTGTGGAAATTTAGAGTACATCTGTTGAATTTCATGGAATTACTTTTGAATTGCACCAGTGTAACAGAATAGAGATTGTCCCTTGTTCCTCAGAGGTTTGCTATAAGTATTTTAGTGATATTAAATGGGGTAGAGTTATGAGATTTTTTTAAAGGCCCAGTAAGGCTGTAATTTTCCTCATTTTTGATGTCAGTGTTCAGACATGAATGTATTTGATGTCATCTACGTCCAATGACCTGAAAAATTCTAGTACTGTTACGACTTGAATACCACAATATGGTGCTTAGGTTGAAATTCTGCCATCATATCTGCATTGTGTATCTGTTTGTGATGTGGGTTTTAAGTGAATGTGATTCTGAAAACATAAGATATAAGCTTGTCTTACACACTTCCAGGTTTCCTCCATTCTTCAAAATACTGGTGTCTACCTGTGGGAGCAGATTCCTTAAAAGAAATGTGTGTTGGTCAAAAATGGAGAAAAATGCTCAAACACCAAAGGTCTTTGTATTCCATAGTTCTTCCCAGGTGGATTTGAAACCAGTTTTGGGTCTCTGTTACAGTTGACCTTTGATAGAATAATTTAGTTGTTTGAGCCTACTCAGACATGTAGCCAAAAGGGAGCTGTCTGGTTGCATGCATTTTTAAACATTCGTAAGCTGAATCAAAGATCAGAATGCAAAATTTAGGTCTCAGAGATACCTGTGAATTTGTTATACTCTCTTGAGGACTTTGGAGAGCTTTGAGCCTATGAACATACATTATTCTGAATACTGTATTTTCTGCACTGAAAATTGTTTTTGATTCTGCTGTGTTTGCCTTAATTTTCAGTAACTCAAAAATATGTAAAATGGAAGTAGCTTAGCAAGCATGTGGCAGTAAGATCTGAAAACTCTATTTTATGAGCTAAAGTAAATGTTGTTTTACCTTTTCAAGTAGACTTCATCAGAACTTGACAAATTATAATACGTGTCCTATAACTTCCATTTTCACAGTTATAAAAGAATGATATAAATTTCTTTGTAGTTCACTTTTTTCAAAGACTTTAGTATCGTAGCTGATGCATATTGTGTGACAGAATAAGTTCTGACCATGTTTGTTTTAAGTGTAAATATCATTCTTCTGATGATCTCATTGTTTTCATAGAACAATAAGATCCCAATAGAAATATTTAGAAGAATGAGAAGAGGACTGGGCATTAGGAGCTCTTGAGTTAAAAATCCAGGTTCTGTTACTTGCTCACTCTGTGACATTGGGCAAGTCAGTTACCCCTCTGTAAGATGTAGGTAGTAACAGCTTCCCAGCTCACAGGGGTGTTGTGAGGATTAATTAGCTAATGTTTATATAGCACTTTGAAAATATAAAGCTAAGATGTACAAGTGCTAATTATTTTAAAATTGATTGAATATTCTGTGCTTTATTTACATAATATCTGTTCTATATTTTCTGTATAATGATTCTTGAAATTCTTTTATAGTTTATTCCAATGAGTACATTTCTTTAGAAGTAGCTGCTAGGATACTGGCATTTCAGCATAATATTGATTATTCATCAGTTAATATTGAAGGGGAATGCTTAGTGGTCTAAGCATTACTTTTGAACTACCTAAATTCCCTGTGAGTTTGAATCCCAGAAGGGACCATTCGCTCTTTCATCCTCCAGTGGAGTGTAATATGAGCTCTATTAAATTTTCTTTGTGATGGGCATCTGGGTAAGGCCTTTGTAAACCAAGTTCCTGGCTGGTATTTGTAGACATGAAAGAACCCCATAGCTCTTTTCAAAACAGTAGAAGTTTCCCTTTGGCCAAACGTCTACTTCTTGCATAATATGTTTGCAAGCTAGTCAGCTGGCTGCCATCAACCACCCCAAACATGGTTGCATTTCAGCATTCAAGTGATTCCTATATGCTATAGTTTATATGGTGCTTTGTGATCCTTCAGCATGAAAGATGCTGTATGAATGAGCTATTATGAGCATTAATCAAATCTAAGATGATGATCAACATTTAAGGAAATGGAAATACCAGTGACTTTGTGATCAGGTGCCTTTCATCCCATGCTCTGCTCCAAAACACCCATGTTCAAAACTCAACCCCTTCCTGGCAGTTGGCTTTTGTTAACAATGTAAACTCCAGCCCCAGCCATGTCCCTGTACTTGGCTGTTCCTACTGTTCCTCCATGAAGATTGCTTAGTCCCAGAAGATTGCTACGTTCCTCTGTCCTTCCCTTATAGCCAGGAGTGCAAGTAGCTACACCTGCCACAGTGAGTCAATAGACTCAAGTTAGCATTTCTGTGTCGGACTCCAGCATCTATTGACAAGGTGAGTCTATAGAACTATCAAGAGACACTGTTAGATACCACAATAATCCTCTCTCCCCTTTTCCCCAGGATAAAAAAATTCTTTTAATTTGACCTGAAATTATTTTTTTTATGTTTATTTATTTTATTTAATTTTGGGTTATTTTTACCCTTTTTTGTTTTGTTTGTTTGTTTGTTTTAAAATAAATCTACATAAATTTCTAAACAAATTGTGCTATCCTGTCCAAAAATTTCCTGAGTGTGCCCCTGTCAGGAGTAACTTCTCTGGGTCTGAAGTAGAAGAAAGAGGATGGATCACGGAGGCAGTGACTACCCTGTCTAGAATATAGGATAGCTCAGTACAAATTTCCCTCCTTATCACCTCCTATATTGATAAGTGCTTTAGGAGGATGGGGGTCTGATTGACCCAAGCTATGAACTTTTCTGCCTTGTGTAGCTGGGAGAAGGTTCACAAACTATTTGGTATCCTAACATTGAAGTACAACGACACAACAGCTCTCCTAGTCAATTTAGACATTACAGCTAGGCTAGGAGCTGTAGTTACAATCTCCTTTTCCCCCATCTGTGGCCTGGAAATCCTCTGTCTTTTCTAGATGCTTCAACAAATTGTCAGTTTGTGGTGGTGGAAACCTCTCATGGATCTAAAGGGAGTTAAATCTTTTAGCCCTGCTCCTCAAAACAGAAAATTGAAGAATCTAAATTGGATGAGAAGTAAAGCTTACCCCTTAGCCATGCTGTTTATGGAGATAGGAATCGAGGTTTGGTGTATCACAGAACCTCTTTCCATACAGGGTCCAGGACCAAGGTTACACGAACTCTCTCTTTTTAGGTTGTTTCTCTGTGTTTATTTTTTTCTGGCTGTTGTGGGAACTGTTTAAAAAGTTTAAATTTATAAAAAGATGAAAAAAACCAGCGTTCACATGATTTTACCTTCCACCGCCTTTTACTGGCGTTTTGTTCATACTCATTCCCAGCGCCCTTAAGTCTGCAGGAGTATGAAGGTATTTTATAGAGTATTTGTAAGGGAGGATGAGTCACCTATAATAATTCTCCTCTGAACATCATAACAGATCAGCATTCCGCCACTCCTTCCAGAAGAGAGCTGGTGCTTTGATAACTTGTTCTATCTTTATCATTCAAATCCCTTTGCCACCTGTGTGAGTAACTTCACATCTTGTTTTAAAAGGAACTGATGACTAAAGTACAAGGGAGTGCTTGCCTTCCATTGCAGTGGCTGGCAAAGCATGCCCCTTGTGGGACCAGAGCTTCAGAATCTTGAGCTTATGGAGTTCCCACCTTGGCCTTGTCGTAGGGAGGTGGAGGCAGGAGTAGGTGATCTTTTATGATGCATTTTCTCAGAAAACAACAGTTACAGTTAACTAATATTCTTTCATAATTGTGACTCTTAACGATTACATCAAAATGTTTCAGCAGAGTTTCATCATCAGGTAAACTGCTTAGCATTTTGAAACTTGTAGAGCAGCGGTCCCCAACCTTTTTGTCTGGCAGGTGCCAGATGAAGGACCATGGCGGTGGTGGAGCATCTGCCAAAATGCCGCCAAATTTCAGCGGTATTTCGGCAGATGCTCCACCGCTGGCCAGGACGTGGGTGCATTTAGATGCCCCCGTGGGCACCATGGCACCCGCAGGCACCGCATTGGGGCCCCCTGTTGTAGAGTGTTCAAGACTTTTTCTTCACTTTATCATCAGTTTAACTTAATTTATAATTTGAAATGAAGCAACACTCACTCTGGCAACAGTTAAGCCAGAAAATATGACATCAAAGCTTTATCATGAGCTCAACTCACAATATAAAAATTAAAATGGCACACATTAAATAGTTGACAAGCTGGCTAACTGAAAGGTCTCAAAATATAATTGTAAATTGGGAATCAATGTTGAGTGGATGTGTTTCTTCTGGGGTCCTGCAGGGGTCTGTTCTTGGCCCTATGCTATTTAACATTTTTATCAGTGACGTGGAAAAAAACATGAAATCATCACTGATAAAATTAGTGGATGACACAGAAATTGGGGATGTGGTAAATATTTAAGAGGACAGGTTGCTAATAGAGAGTAACTTAAATCACATGGTAAACTGGGCGCATATAAATCATATGCATTTTAATACACCTAAATCTAAATGTATACATCTAGGAACAAAAAATGTATGTGATACTTACAAGATGGGCGAATCTATCGTGTGAAACTGTAACTCAAAAAGAGATAGGAGTCATGGGGGATAATCAGCTGAACATGAGCTCCCATTGTGATGCTGTAGCCAATAGGGCTAATAAGATCCTTGGATGCATAAACAGGGAAATCTCGGGTAGGAGTAGAGGTTATTTTATCTATTTGGCATTCCTGTGACTGCTGCTTCAATACTATGTCCAGTTCTGATGCCCACAACTCAAGAAGGATGTTGATAAATTGGAGAGGATTCGGAGAAGAGCTATGAGAATGAATAACAGATTAGAAAACTTGTCTTCTAGTGAGAGACCCAAGAGCTCAGTCTATTTAGTTTAACAAAGAGAAGGACTGATTACAGTCAGTAAATACTTACATGGGGAACACATATTTAATAATGGGCACTTCAGTCTAGTAAAGAAGCATATAACAGTCGAATGGCTGGACACTTAAACTACACAAATTCAGACCTGAAATAAGGTGTAAATTTTTAATGGTGAGAGTAATTAATCATTGGAATAATCTACCAAGCATCATGGTGGATTTTCCATCACTGACAATTTTAAAATCAAGATTGAATGTTTTTCTGGAAGATCTGCTCTAGGAATTATTTTGGGGAAATTCAATGGCCTGTGTTATATAGGAGGTCAGGTGATATTATCACAGAGGTCCCTTCTGGCTTGGAATCTATTAATCTATGGATCTATATTTGGCAGGATAGCTGTTCTTATGAATTTATATCCGTCATGTCTTAATACAGGGCTTGTCACAGAATAACATGAGCGGTGCCATTTCAAACTAGAATGTCACATATATTGCAGAAAACAACCTTTATGCTTTCTCTCTCTCTGGATTTGCTGACAGAGCAGCAAAGTTACCAGAAATCATCTTTCTCTCACAGTGCATTTTCATTCTACAGATACTACAGGCTTATTGAACAATCCATCGACCCTTTTGTAGTGAGTCCACTTAGTGCAGAATGACTGCAGGGAAACTATTCAAACATCCCAGTAGAACACAACACCGATTGGAACAAATCCCTTCAGGATTTAACAAAGATGTGTGAAAAATGGTGGGAAGATGACTCATTACTGGTTTTACACTAATGTTTGACAAGTACAGTGGGGGGGAATATTCTAATGGCTATTGCCATTGAGAAATGTACCATTCTATACAATAATGGTCATAGCTTAACCTCTCTGAAAAGCCCGAGTTTAAAGGGACATTTTTAACCTGAAGTTTTTGAAATGTGGTTTTCTGACAGAGCGCACGTTAATTAGTGTGTCCTGGAATATTTAAAAATCCCTTTAATGTATATGGTTTTCTTTTGCTCTGGGTAGATGTTTAGAACTAGAAGCGTTTTGGATGGGCTCAAGAGCAACACCAAAATGCTCAGACCCTACTTCATCCTACTCTCTCTTTCTCTCTGCACACACTTGTATGTTGCCCCCTTAGTTTCAGGCACCTTTTCAGCTTTGCTGCTGCCCTTACTGGTAAGTGCCCTGTTGGGGGCACTTGTGACTTAAGGGGTGAGCAGCAACAAGAGAGCAGTGGCCATGACCATATGTCAAAGTAAACAAGCTGGAAAAATAGAGAAAATATTGTTTCGCTTGCAATAATCACAGAGGCCACTCATGTCAGTAATCGCTACAGAGCATCACTAAATCCAAATTGTGAGTCAAGCCTCAAAAAAAATTTGCGATGAAATTTTAAAAACATAACAAAAACAACACAAAATTGATTTGCCTTCTGGTGGTCTGAGCCTTTGGGGTTGTCATAAACAGGTGGTTAAGGGTTAATGCCTCTTTTACCTGTAAAGGGTTAAAAAGTTCACCTAGCCTAGCTTACACCTGACCAGAGGAACCAATGGGGGAACAAGATGTTTCAAAAGGAAAGAGGGAAGTTTTTCCTTTGTTTAGATTTTCAGTTTCAGCTGGAGTGAAAAAGATCAAGGAACCAGCCTCTTATCAGAGTAGTAAGTTTTAGAAAGGAATAAATAGGTTTGTGTT
Organism: Chelonoidis abingdonii; assembly: GCF_003597395.2. NCBI lineage: Eukaryota > Metazoa > Chordata > Testudines > Testudinidae > Chelonoidis > Chelonoidis abingdonii. Next base: position 89,783,289 of record NC_133769.1, read on the forward strand.
TATTTCTTTGTAACCTGTCTTATGCAATTAGAGGTAGAATCAAATTGGGTATTTGGGTATTTTTTTGTGTAACTAAATTTGTGCCCAGGGGAACATCCTCTGTGTTTTGAATCTTTTGTCTGTGAGAGTAGCTGGTATGCTAATCTCTGCCAGAGGGTTTTCTTTTACCTTTCTTTTCTTTAATTAAAAGCCTTTTTCTTAATACCTGATTGATTTTTCCTTGTTTTTAGATCCGAGGGAATTGGATCTGGACTCACCAGGGATTGGTGGGGGAAAGGAGGGAGGATGGTTAATTTCTCCTTGTTTTAAGATCCAAGGGGTTTGGATCTGTGTTCACCAGGGAATTGGTGAAGTCCCTCAAAACTACCCAGAGAAAAAAGTAGTGCTTGGGGGATGGTGGCAGCGATACCAGATCTAAGCTGGTAATTAAGCTTAGAAGTGTCCATGCAGGTCCCCACATCTGTACCCTAAAGTTCAGAGTGGGGAAGGAACCTTGACAGGGGTGCACTTGGGTCATGTTGTCAAACGTTTCTTTGCAATCATGAGGTCTAAGAGATTATCTATTTACAAATAATAATGACAGCTTAGATTCTCATGTAATCACTTGACTCCAGGAGCTGCGTATTTGAGAAAAATGCCAAATATCACAAGATTCAGCATAATATTGAGAGTCTCTGCAGCACTGGGTGGGATTTTCAGAAGCATGCTTTGTGTTGGCCTAACACTGCTACCGTTGAAGTCAATGAGAGTTTTACCATTGCCTTTAATGGGAAGAAAGAAAGGTCACTAATAAGCATGTGTGGAAATCTCACCCAGAATTTTCAGATTGACTGTGGCTTTTCCATAACTCGTCGTTTGTTGCCTCTCATAGAGAAAAACCTGAACACACATTCCCCTTTCATTGTTTTTTATGATTTTTACATGTGAATTTAGTATTAATTTAAAGTGTCTACTTAGTAACTCTAGAGCTTGATGTCCCCCATCCACAGAAGATGTGAATTGGAGAAAGGAAATTGGCAAGCTTCCCTACTCTGCTTTGCCAGTGAACCTCAGATTTGATATAGGACCAGCATTAGAGTGGATAGAGACCTCCATGTCCATTCTCTTCTAGTTCCTTTTTCAAAATCTCTACATGGGTGACAATCAACACCAATTTTGTGGTGGAGACACATGTTCAGTGACAAATGGATCAAGTCATCCAACTGGGTTTTCACTGCACAGCCCCATCAAATAGTAAAATATTTTGGTCATGCCTGGTCTTGACTTCATTCTAACCTGGAGTCTAGAAGTGGAAAGCTATGAGGGCTCAATTCTGTTAAGTGCTGAGTCCACTTACCTTTCATTTAAATCAGCAGGAGTTGTGAGAACTGGACACCTCAAAGGAATGCTTGTAGGATCGAGACCTAAATCCCATTACCTCTCCTCTGAGATGTCCATTCCCCATTAGTATTCTCTAATTTTTTTAGAATAACGAAATTAGCATGAATGGGCAGGAGCATTCGGTTATTAGGCTTTTCTTTCCCCTGTGTATATGGTGCTCTTGAAGAATCAAGGAAGGAAGCATGACATTGTCTTGAATGTAAATATATTCATTTTCTTACAGTGTTTCCTTGTCTTTAGGATATAGTTAGATTTCAGTGTTTCACTTTTCATCTTTGAACACTAAGCAAGTGATTATCGGTCCAATTGTATGATAAAATCTGAGATAATAGATTTAGATAATTAGATATATGAGATAATGTGAGATAATATAGAAACATATATATATATGAGATGTTTGCTTAAAACTAAGCCCGAGTTGTTATACTTTGGCTTCATATTCAGAGTTTTGCGTAAGTAGCATATTCAGAACTTAAACAAGAAAGTTGTGTTCCATCATCTATTGTCAACAAATTCTGAAAGATTATTACACGTTATTTTGTGATATAGTAAGTGACATTTTTTAAATGCTTTTAACGACTGCATGTTCTTTGTTGTTATGTTGTTGCATAGGAAGCAGAGATGTTTACGCAGGTACGATAAATAAATGAATATTGGACTACATCACATAGGTCTTGGAGAACAAAAGAGGCTTTGCACTGAAATACCTCCAAAGGTAAGTAAAGAAAATGTTGATCCTTTTCATGCCTGAAGAAATAAAATACAAATTACAATTTAATTTTATTAGAAATAGAATAGTGCTTGAAACCGTACTATTCCTTTATTTTGTTCCTGTAAGTTGGTCACACTATAAGTAATGCTGAGTGGATAATTGTTTTTTTCAGTTTGGTGACGAAACCAAAAAAATTAAACAAAAAATCCTTTTAATGTGACCTGAAATTAATTTTTTTTCTGTTTCTTTATTTTATTTAGTTTTGGGTTATTTTATTTTTGTTTTGTTTGTTTGTTTAAATAAATCTACATGAATTTCTAAACAAAATATCATTACTAAACAAAAAGTCAGAACATTTGGTTTTGAACACGTTAAAAATGAAATATTTAGACCTTTTTTAAAAAAATCATGTTTTGGCTGAAACTATTCAGCAAATTTGACCTGAATTTGTGAATAGTTTCAGTCAACTTGAAACCACATTTTTGGCAAACAAACTAGTCAACTAAAAACCTTTGCCCAGCTCTGATTATAATGCATTTCAAGAAACCAAAATGAGACAGAAAACTTGTACACATTTTGTACCAAGTAGGGTTTTTTTAAAGGTTATTGGAGGTTCACCAGCATTTTAATTTTTTTCCAATAATTGTCCCATTCCTCATAAAAAAATAATTTTGTATGGAAATGTAATTTCTGCATGTTTTATATTTTTTAAGGCTAGTGTTTTTAAGGCTGTTGATTAATTGCAGTTAACTCATGCGATTAACTCAAAAAAATTAACTGTGATTAAAAAAATTAATTGTGATTAATCACACTGTTAAACAATAGAATACCAATTGAAATTTATTACATATTTTAGATGTTTTTCTATATTTTCAAATATATTGGTTTCTATTAAACATAGAAAACAAAATGTACAGTACTTACTTTATATTAGTTTTTATTACAAATATTGGCATGGTAAAAATGATAAACAAAAGAAATAGTATTTTTCAATTCACCTCATAGAAATATTGTAGTGCAATCTCTATTGTGAAAGTGTAACTTACAAATGTAGATTTTTTTGCTACATAACTGCACGCAAAAACAAAACAGTGTAAAACTTTGGAGCCTACAAGTCCACTCAGTCCTACTTTTTGTTCAGCTAATCGCTAAGACAAACAAGTTTGTTTACATTTACAGGAGATAATGCTACCCACCTCTTATTTACAATGTCACCTGAAAGTGAGAACAGGCATTCACATGGCACTTTTGTAGCTGGCATTGCAAAGTATTTATGTGCCAGATATGCTAAACATTCATATGCCCCTTCATGCTTCAGCCAACATTCCGGAGGACATGCTTCCGTGCTGACGATGTTCATTAAAAAAATAGTGTGTTAATTAAATTTGTGACTGAATTCCTTGGGGCAGAATTGTATGTCCCCTGCTCTGTTTTATCCACATTCTGCCATATATTTCATGCTGTAGCAGTCCCAGATGATGACCCAGCACATGTTGTTTGATTTCCCAACACTATCACTGCAGCTTTGACAAAACACAAAAAAGGTAACATTGTGAGATTTCTAAAAATAGTTACAGCTCTCGACCCAAGGTTTAAGAAACTGAAGGGTCTTCCAAAATCTGAGAGAGACCAGTTGTGAAGCATGCTTTCAGAAGTCTTGAAAGAGCAACATTTTGATGCAGAAACTACAGAACCCAAACCACCAGGAAAGAAAATCAACCTTCTGCTGGTGGCATCTGACTCAGATGATGAAAATGAACATGCATCGGTCTGCTCTGCTTTGGATCATTATCGAGCTGAACCCATCATCAGCATGGGTACATGTCCTCTGGAATGGTGGTTGAAGCATGAAGGGACATATGAATCTTTAGCGTATCCTGCACATAAATATCTTGTGACGCCGGTTACAACTGTGCCATGCAAAAGCCCTTTCTCACTTTCAGGTGACATTGTAAACAAGAATGGTTTCATTATATTATGAGCAATAGAGCAAAGTTCATATTACTAAAGTAATGACTTTGTGGGAGGATATAAAAACCCCTTTGAATAGATATATAACCCATATATTACTTCTTCTCGAGGTACCAGATGGACAGACTGGTAAATATTGAGAACCTCTGTCAGGTTTTAGCCTATGAGCTAGTTAATCACGTGTCTTTAGTTGCCAAAAAAGAGCATTTATCCTCCAGGAAGAATTGTTGAAAGACTGTTGTTGCATTATTAATAAAAACAGAGACAATACAGAATTCCTGATGCTTCAGGACAATAAGGTGAGACTGTAATGTCCCTTAGGAAACAGTTTTGTTTTATTTTATTTATTTTTTCAGCTAGTTTTGCATTTCCTTATTTCCACAGGCAACTGTAAAGTATGGAATATGAAATGCAAACAGCAGCTCTGCAGTCATAAATGATTGGAAGTGTTCAATGTCATATGAATGCATTAACTCATTCATATATTTCTGCTTTGTATTGCATAGGCTTAGTCTGCAGCTTTGACTAGTAGTGCACAATGCATGAGGATGTACATAATGTTCTATGTCATGCAAGTGAAAAACAGTATAAGATAAAATAGTTTAGAGGAAACATCAAGCAAGATTAGCATTATTCTTGTGAAAAAATCACTACTAATCAATAGCTATAAACAGAAGAATGGATAGTGGATTAAATATGAAACTGGTACGTATACATATACTATATGCCTGACAATGACACGTGAAGGTGTTTTAAAGTTAAAATCAAAACATCATGTAATGGTAGATTATAATGTCAGGCTGTCTATTTATTGAATTAGCATCTAATGCTGTAGTGGCCAAGCCTGAGAATAAAGGTTAGCAAATTTGTCCAGTAATATTTAACAATGGGCAATGGAGCAAGGAGACCAAATGTGTGCGAGACATAAAGCAAATGGGAGTCTCTAGGTCTCAATATTCTTACCCTTCTGACTCTCGCTTACAAGCAATCTATTTTCACTGACACATCTCTCAGATGGGACTGATTATTTTTGAACTATATTACATTGTCTTCATATTTAATGTTTAACATTTTATGGCACTAATGTTGTTCAGAAATGTTAACACAGTAAATCTTCATATTGCGTTACTATTGTGTTGTCTAATTGTAACAGAATTCAGGTTATTGAAATTTCTAGGCCATGATCATAATGTCTTAGGTAATTCGGTAAAAAGTGCACTTTAGGAAAAAATATATATCTTGTATTCAGTGTAATTTTGTGATATTGAAATGAATCACAATATTGTTTTTAAATGACATTTTTAAATCATTGAGGTTTTGGGGAATTTCCAGAAAGGGCCATGGTTGTACAAACATTTATTTTTACCACTCAGTCTATAATTACTGGTAATCAAGATATTGAGACACAGCTTTAGTTGCAGAAACAACATAATTTAGAAAAGGTCCAGTACAGTAGGTGACATTTGGGAGTATTAGTAGGAAAAACAATATAATGGAATATAATATATAATGTGCTATTTTTCTGCCTTACTAGGACACTATCAGGTTAGAAATTAAGCAGGTAAAACTTGTATTTGCCTTAGATTAAATTTTATGATCTAATTTACTCTTCTGCCTTTTTTGCTGCATATTTACTTTTTATACTTCACTCTGGCAGGAGAAAAATGTTCTTATCCAGTTTCACTAATACAATTTACTAATTTTTTTTTCAGTGCAAACATTGCAAGAAAATGTTCAAATCCAAACACAAAACTGTTTTCAATTTTTTTAAAAAAGGATATATTTTTTATTGATATTGTCTTTTGTAATATTTTTAAAGCTTAAACTTTGGGTTTTACCTATTTTGCAGTGTTCTTTTAAATGCCTTGTTTGTCAAAGGCTCATATTTGGAAATAAAACCTCTGTGTATTTTAAACCATGCTTGCATACTGATATAGGGCAGAATTTTCAAAAGCATTTCAGTGATTTAGAGCCTAAGGCGCATTTTCAAAAGTGACTTATGGCTTCAATGCATAATTAACCCGGGTAATTGGCATGTGGCTCTTAGCACCCGAGTTAACTTAGCCTGGTGCAAGTGTCCCTGCAGCAACTCCTTACATGTGTTACTGTGCTCTCACTGTTTCTGCATTTGCCTGTGTGTCTAGAGCCATATCCCATGGTTCTCTGTGTTGAGATGCTCTAGGATTCTTTCCCAGTCAATTGTGGAAGAACTTGGGAGGAATTGTGGGAAGGCATTGGAGGACTGTCAGCACTCAAGTGATTATGTGTGCATCCTCACTTCAAAATGAGTGGGTTCCAGCCTGAGTTAGAGCCTAGGCTCTGTTTTAACCTCTGCCCTCAGCCAGGTAAACTAGTCCAGGCTTAAAGAATAAGGAGTACTTGTGGCACCTTAGAGATTAACAGATTTATTTGGGCATTAGCTTTCATGGTCTAAAGCCCACTTCATTGGATGCATGCAGTGGAAAATACAGTAGGGAGATATATATATACACAGAGAACATGAAAAAATGGGTGTTCTCTACACTGCAATCAAACACCTGCGACTGGCCCGTGCCAGCTGATTCAGGGCTTGGCTAAGGGGCTGTTTAATGGTGGTGCAGGCATTTGAGCTTGGGCTAGAGCCTGGACGCTCGGACACCAAGGGGGCAGGGTCCCAGAGCTCAGGCTTCAGTGAGTCCGAACATCTACACCACAATTAAACAGTCCTTTACCCTAGTCCAGTATGCCCGAGTCAGCTGCATATCTTTAATCGCAGTGTAGACGTACCTTTAGGGGCCACACAAGTTTCACTGGCGGTCAGTGAAACTGGATCCTAAGTGCCTTGGTCTCATCTGAAAAAGGAACTTAGGCTCTTAAGTCAGTTAGGCACTTTACCCATTGTCTTCTATGTTACAAAATTAATTAAAACGTCATTCTTCTGAAATGTGATTTGACAGTAAATACCCTGGTATTATTTAGAATAGTTTAATTTATTTAATCAAGTCATGGGATGAACTAATCCAATTATAGCGCGGTGCCAAAGTCCAGTTCAGTGTGAAAAGGCAAATTGTGATATCCTATGTCTAAACTTAAGTAATCAACATAGTCTTTGGAATGGCAGCTCTAGGAATCCCAAAGCTGGAGGTGAGGGAAGAGGAATGTTTTTTGACAATCACTGTTGTTTTTTCCCCCTTATGTTCATTCTAAGTATCTGCCCATTCTTCTTTCTGCATCCATCTATCTTAGTCTAATAAGAGGCTGGTGAAAATATCTGGGGGTTGGGGGAGAGAGGGGCTGAATCCACTCACGCTGCAGCCAGTGGCTCCTGTGCCACAGGGCAGGACCTGGCTCCCTGATCCAGCCTGTTGACTCTTGCTGGTCTCAGATTTGGAGGAGTCCACTTCAGCATCACTTGATGCACATCTGCAGGAAGGCAGGGCCCTCCACTTATGATGCTCTGCAGCTCTGTCTTCCTGGCTCCAGCACTGCCAGATATGGGGTCTCAGGATCTCTCCCATTCCCATGGAAGTGTCGTCCTGCTCATCACCTCAGGATTCCCATTGCCCCCAGGACTCTTGCTCCATCCCAGCAAATTTTCCTGGGGAGTGCTACTCAGGAGCCAGAACCCAATGCCACTTTCAGAATGGCAGAATCTATCGACACCCATTGGCGCTGATTCTGTGGGTGTGCTGGGGCTGGACCCACCGGCAGCCAAGCTCCCCTCCCTCACCCTTCTCCACCTCCTCCTCTCCCCCTGAGCGCGCCATATCCCCGCCCCTCTGCCTACCTCCCAGCGTTCCCCCCCTTGACCTCCACCAAACAGCTGTTTGGCAGCGTTAGCACGTTCCGAGAGGGAGGGGAAGGAGCGGGAATGTGGAGTGCTCAAGGGAGGAGGCAGGGAAGAAGCAGGGCCAGGGCGGTGATTTGGGAAAGGAGTTGGAATATTGGCAGGGACGGAGTGGAGTTGAGGCAGGGACATTGGGGAAGGGGTTGGAATGGGGGCGGGGAAGGGGTGCGAAGAGGCAGACCAGAGGTGGGGCCTCGTTGAAGGGGTGGAGTAGGGGCAGGGCCAGGGTCAAAGTGAGGGTTGGGCACCCATGTGAAAGAGGGGAAGTCAGCGCCTATGTTTATACCTGCTGGGAAATGGAATCCAGCATGGAGGCAGGCCCATGACACCCTTCCTACCGCCTTCCTGGCCTTGGCACCACCAGACATGGGGCTTCAGCTGCTGAGCTGGGCGGGTGCATGGGTGGGCAGGGTGGCTCAAAAATAGATCTCTAGCCCTAGCCACCCACAACCTATGCATAGTCTTTTTTTTTTTTAATCTCTCTGCCTTTTTGGTTCTGCCCAACAGCTGGACAGTGGGAAAATGGTGCTGGTGTCCTTTATTGATGTACATGACTTTTGACACCAGCTGTAAGTTAAACTGACTAGTATTCTGCAAACCCAGTCCATTTTACTCGCAGCATGTGAGATGAGTAAAGCATTTCAGAGTAGGAATCATAGCATTGTCTCTTCCATGTACTAGCTCCAGATGTCTTTAGGTGTGGGTGGGAAAGGCCATGCAAAGCCTATCGGTGTTTTTAATTAGAAAGAACCTGTTATCTTTGGATTTCCAGTCAGATCAATGGGCCTGAAATGCTGTGGGACTAGAAAGGTGAAGTGTGTGCCTCCTGCTCCTTTACACTTCGATCCTTTGAAGAAGCACAGTTACAAATGGCACTTTGCTGCTGTTGCCATGGGCTAGTGCTGTAGCACTTTTAAAACAAGAACTTTCACTTGGAGCCCCATTAGATGGAAGAAGCCTTAAACAGGGAGAAAATGACATACAAGATTTTGGAAATCTACTAATATAGTAATTAGCTAATCTCCAGTGCCAGAATCACATCAGTAACTGGAGGGATCCCTGTGAAGCAGCAGGAGTTGGTTGTGTGTGGGTTGGTTTTTTGGACTACACCACTAACTGTGACGAGTTCCAAGGTTATTGGGAGTACGGTTGCCACAGTACCATGAAAGTTAAGGCATGCATTTAATTACTGTTATTAAATTATTTGGTGTTATATCATAACACATGCAGCATGAAACACAATATAAGAACATCTCATTTATGTTCCTGCATGTATTTACTGTGCACTTTCATTACATATTTGTAGAATGTACTCATGAGGAGCTGTTTATATTTTATATTAACTATATAAAATATAAACAGCTTTTAAACTTTAGATTGAATTTTAAACTTTAGATTGAATTTAGTTAACCTTCTTGAATGATCATTGTCAGTGGTTAAGGGATTAGATGGATCAACAGATGGGTGTTGCAACTTGCCGTGGAGACTAGCAGATCCTGACTATTTCAGACCAAGGATGAGAGTGAATTTCAAAATTGAGGGCCCAGCCTGGGAAGCACACTGCCAGCAGCTCGCTCTCTTTTATTATACCAAAGAAGCTTCAATTTGAACACATCTACATGCTGCAGCTTTGCATAGGGGGAGAGGGTTTTCTCTCACGTAGGCAGGTTGCAAGTCATTTAGAACTTTATAAACCCAAGGCAATGCCTTAAATATCCACCTAGAAACCAACAGGTAGCCAATTCAGAGAATTACATCACTTAATAAGCAGGCTGCCACATTTCACACTAGTTTCAGTTTCTGGGTTGATTTAAGATAAAGTTGGAAGAAAAGCACATTGTAGTGGTCTAATCTCCAGGTGACAAAGATATGCATCAGAGTAGCAAGAATCTACATCTGAAAGAAGTGGTCACATTCTCCTGGCTAAGTGAGGATGAAAAATGGTCATTTTTGAAACTGCTGCTATCTGTTAATCTAGCAGCATTTTGAAATCTAACAATCCCATCAGTTTGAATTCTATTAACAAATGGCTGAGACACATCCTCAATATAAAGTAGGCAAACATGCTCAGTATAATATGGAAGGTATCTTTGCCATATCTACAGGCTGCTTCCTGCAAGTTACCAGCATTACCTTATCTGGATTGAGTTTAAACCAGTTGCCAATGATATCAACCAGAAGTTTAATCCATTTCTTAATCTCAGCCAAACACAGAGATTCAACAGCAGTGTCTAGGTTAGGTGAGATTGATACACTTTGACATCATCGCCATGTTGATAACTCTGCAGCCCATACATCCTCACTCACCCTCTCAACAGGTGAGACAAGATGAGATGCTATGAAAATCCAGATGATAGTTCCCCTAAAGATGAAGAGCAATTGCACAAGGCCACTTTCTGGGAAAACTACCATGAAGAAACTGAGCTGTCCCAGAGCAGTTGTGTCCATACTTGGTATGCTCTTCATGTGAGTCATCAGAACTTTGTGATCATTGCTATTGTATGCATCTGATAAATCTAAAAATAGCAGCATGATCACCCAATCTTCATCTGTTCTCAGGCTGCGGGATCTTTCATTTACACCACCACCTCAGTTTCTGTCCTCTTTTTCATATCTGTACTCAGAATGACAAGGGGTCATGTGAGGCATCTAAAGGCGCTAATAGTTATCTCACCACAATTTTCTCTACAGTCTTAAATAAAAATAGAAGATTAGATAGTGGATGATTGTTGGCCAGATTTCCAGCATCAAGTGATGGTTTATTGAACAAAGGTCATACAACAACTTCCTTAAGAAAAGATGACACCCTACTCTCCCTTGGGGAGGAATTGAAAGTCATGGCTAGTAATGGCCCGAGTTCTTTCCTCACTGACCAGAAACCAGGAAGGACATTGGTTCCAAAGGGAGGTTGTGGAATGGAAGACTTGTGACAATGCCTCAGTGAACTTCACTGACTTAAATTCAACCAGAGAGAACTTACCATTTGTCCCTTCCTGCATCGATGGAAGTAACAAGTTTGACTCTATATCCACTTTGTTTTATTTATCAAGAAAAAGGCAGTTTGGATTAACTTACCTTCTCCTCCTTTCAAAGTAGATGTACTGATTGAGGACAGGTTTATGTTTCTGTTGACAGATGTTCCATAGGCACTGTAATTTTCATAAAAAAACACTTCTGAAAAACTAACTGATTGGTTTTCACAATGCTGTAGCCTGACAAGCCTGCAGCTTGAAGACCATGCCAATGAATTTTATCTTGGAGGTGGAAGGCTTGCATGGTCAGCATTTAGATCTGTCTTAATTCATTGAGATGTAAAGCAGTCAAGGGGAAACCCAGAGGACATTTTCAATACTTCCAACTATTTGTTTATGTATTATTGCAGGTGGAATCAAATCCAGTGTTGATCTTCTTCAGCTGAAGAGTTTGTCATTACCTTGGGAAAACAAAGTCTCCATTGCATGCTCAGTTCCCTATGGATAGCTGAGGATTGCTGTAATTTTGAAACCAGTGTTCCAATCAAAAGTCTATATGGGACTTGACCTATATGCTTTATTAGATTAATGTCCTAGTTTGAGGATCTTCTCTTGTTATTCTGGGCTAATTCTGCCAGCTTTTATGGTAACTAGTAAGAACAAGTCTACAGGATTTCCTGTTAATGTTTGGCACAAGTGACTTGGTACTAATGTAAAGAAGACTATAGCCTTTTATTTATCAGACTTACCATGCATAATATATTCATATGTATACTTCTTTTTATCTTAACGGTCCTGGTTTGGCTGCCTGATTCACCATCTATTCAGTTTTTTCCCCTAACTCTCCCATATCCTGTTTGTGGAAGGGATTTCAGCATTCAGCTGGAAATATGAAACTGCCTAGGAATTAGGGTCTTTCTAGTTCAGAGAATTTGTTTGTGGAGACTGTCCCTCGTACTTTTTAATCTCCTCTCCAAGAACAGGAATATTTTATCTTTAGACAAGGAAAAATTATTTGCCTGTTATTTTGCTCCTCTAAACGTATAATTTCACAAGATTAATAATTGCCCTCATGCCTTCTCCTCATAAAGTGACTTTATGCTCATTCTCTCGTGTGTGTGTGTGTGTGTGTGTGTTTATTTGGGTTCTAAATTATGCTCTGGGGATAGGGAGCTCTTTATCTCTCTCATGAGGGAGCCAGGCTCCAGAGGAACAATTCTAATCACTTGTCCATGGACATCTACACCTTTACATTTGGATTTCCAGTAAGAAAATATGATTGTGCTAGTTTCAAGATGGGATTTCTCATTCTATTAAGTAAATTAAAATTATTTTTGCTGCTGTCACTGCCTACTAGTATTTTTCTGTATTTGCTTATTCTAATTCGGGTTATTATGCAAGGATTTCTGGCTATTATTCTTTTATTTTTAATGTGTAATCACTTGACCTTATGTCTAGGTTTATCATTACTGTAATCTAAATTAAGATGTCATGGCCACCATCAGTCTCAGACTGACAGTTAGAACACGGACCTTGCCGTAATTTATTTCCTATTCAAGTACAAATTTTAATACCTAAATAATAATATAAATAATAACCACCTAGGTTGAAATCTAGATATGATCATACAGAATACCACCCGTCTGGTCCTCCACTGGGGGTACCTGTTGCTGTGGAATGCTCATTGTGCCTCTGGCCACCGATAAGATTTGTTCCTGATCCTCCTTCAAGCCAGGAGCTAAACATAATCTTAAAAAAAATACATGGCCTGATGGGGCTAGACAGTATCACCCGTATCTGCATGAAGTCCTGGCCTCTGCTATTCTGTATACACGTGTGGTCGTGAGACCACAGTTAGAGTTGCACAGAGATTTCAGTTTAACAGGAAAGGCTTTGGGATCTCTGATGAATGTTTTGGAATAGAAATAAACAAAACGTAGATAACCTAATTTGGAAGGGGTTTAATTGTCTGTATATATAATATGTAGGTCTGTTTTGACTAAATTAATTGGAGAAAACCCCATGTTCTACTATTTATTTGGTTTGGTGAGAACAGTATTTCCACCAAGAGCAATATTTCCTGTCAAGCAAGTGGCCTGGTATTTAAAAGCTTTGTTCAAATATGTTTATGTACTGCCATTATTTTGTGGATTTGATGGTAATTAAGTTGATTTTAGAGGCCACCATGGACACAGATAGGGCACTCTTCCTTTCTTCCTCATTCGGTACTTGCATAAAGTAACCTAGCAGATTGCCAAATTGCATATTGCTATAATGAGCAACATTTTAATCACTGGAGCACTGCGTGAAGTGAAGCAAATGACAAAATGAAATCACAGAAATAATGGCTGCTGTTGCTATATCCTGGTGAATTAGGCATCCAGGAGTTCAATGGCAGCTTCATGCATATAAATCTGATTTTTCATTCACCTTTGCCACTAAAGACCCAGAACTATCGTAAGCACTCCAAAGGGTCAACGTTCTGTAGGAGCTTCCTCCTGTCACACTAAATGCACAAGACCAGTAAAATGATAACTTCAGAGAAGCAAAATTAGAAATAATTTTCCCATATGGGGGGCATTTTCAGAAAACTTTCAAAAAGAAATTTGAGGTTTTTAAAAGTCTGACACATATCTATAAGTGTTTATGAAGTAAACTAAATTTGAATCTCGTTCTGCACAGGTGAAAGATGGCTGTATTAAGTCACTGGCCTCTTCCTCAATGAGCATTTCCTGGCATTTTCAACCAGCATGTCAATTAGATCTGACCTGACTAGAGTTAGATGGCATAGTGATACACATGCCTGTGATCAATCTACTGTGTTACTCCCATCAATGCTAATACTCCCATCAGTGCTGGAGCAATAGTGGGAGAATTTCTGACAATGCTCAGTGTATATGCAGTCATTGCACCACCTAGCTCCTGTACCTTAGCTGTGTATATACTGTAATACTGGTGAGTTGTACTTGGGCATAATTAACTTTACATTTGTTTTTGTTTGGCTTTCTCTGCTCTTTTCAGTCCAGTGAGTACCAGTGATGTTTTTATGGAAAAGATCAGGAATGGATTGACTCAGTTGAAAAAAGTCAGGAATTCTTTCATATATTGGAATTATTAGATTTGCCAAATAATTTTTCTCCTTCAATTTTGATTACAGATGAAATGGCTGCAAAATATTCTCCCTCATCACTGCTGTATCTTTAATAACATCAGTATGTTTAAATTAGGCTAGTAGTAGCTCCTTCTTTCCATCCTTCAGTTTTATGTTTCCTTAGTCATTTCTTCCCTTTTTTCAATTTTCACGCCAGTCGGATATGTGCATGAGACTACAATGTTATTGAATATAAAGACAGTACCAGCAACTCCACACCTTTGTGTATATAATGGCATATTCAATACAAGGGACAGGCTAAATAATAAGTCGTGTCAAAAAAAGCCAATTATCTGAATTCCAAACTGTATAGCATAGCATGTTTACATTAAGCTTTAAAGTAAAGTTTTCCTTTTCTTGAACTCTGTTTCCATTCAGCTTCTTCAAAAAAAAAATCTCACCTTACATCTGTCCCTTATTATTCATAGATTTTAGGGCCAGAAAGAACCATTAGAACACCCAGTTTGACCTTCTATATAATACAGGTCATGAATTTTCACCTAGATAGTCCTGTGCTAAGCTCAATAATTTGTGTTTTGACTAAACCATACCTTCCAGGAAAGCATTCAGACTCTTGGTAGTTTGTTCCAATGGGTAATTGCCCTCCTTGTTAAAAATCAGAGCCTTATCTCTGATTTGAATTTATCTGGTTTTAATTTTCATCCCTTGGTTCTTATTGTGTTTTTTTTGCCAGGTTAAAGAGCTCTTTAATAGGTGGAATTTTTTTCCCCGTGAAGGTACTCGCACACTGTAATATGTCAGTTGTCTTTTTTATAAGCTAAACAAACTGAGGACCTTCATTTTCTTACTGTAAGGTATTTTTTTCCAGTTCTCAAATGATTTTTATGGCTTTTTTTCTGAATTCCCTTCAGTGTTTCAAAATCCTTTTTAAAATATAGATACCGGCACTGGACATATTATTATAATATGTCTCACCAGCGCTGCATACAGCAGTAAAATCATCTTCCTTTTCCTACTCATTACATCCCTATTTATATCTCCAAGGATGGCATTAGCCCGTTTTGCCACAGCCTCACAGTAGGAGCTCATGTTAAGTTGTTTGTCCATTATCTCTCCTAAATCCTTTTCAGAGTCACTGCTTTATAGGCTACATCAAATACAATGTCCTTTTCTTTCTCCCTTCAGTTTTACCACCCTCAGTTTTCTCCTTTTCCCCATCATTTCCCCACATTTACAACATCTCATCCCTATCTTTTTACCTTCTCTGTTATCTCAAACTCCAGTTTTTGGATGCAAGTTTTCTGTGTTAAGGTGGTGGGCAGGGCTCTACTCTGCTACAGCCATTTAGTTACATTTAGTGGAATATTGATTTTTCAGCATGTGCTGTAAAAGTCAATATTTCAGTAGACAGAACAAAGTAGAATCATTATTACATGAGTCAATCAGTCATATTACATATATGATTTCAGTGCCATGCTTAGCATAGATAATTGGCCTTCTCCATGTATTCCAGTCTTCTCCTCGTCTGTTCTCTTCTTCACACTCCACAGGGAGAATTCCAGTCTCCCAAGCAGTTTCTCTCAGGGTGGTTAGCTCTTCTCTCTTGATAATCACTTTTTCATCTAGACTAGCCCACCATAAATTGTCTCTGTCATTCAGTTTTTTTACATGATTGTCTAATTTAGGTTCTTCCTCCCCAACATTGCCCATATATATTTCTTGCACGTGCTTCTGTACTGCTACTTCTATGGCTCAGCCTATGACAGCGCAGATTCTGGGTCCTACTGCTCACTCGCTCCAACAGGCAGAATGATGACCAGTTACCACCTAACGTTTTCTTGCCCCTCACTCCAGAGCTCTTTCCTGCCACTTCCCCAGTTTAATTTCATCCTCACTCAGAGTAACACACAGGGAAGCAACCTCTGTGGCCCTCACTGGCTGCCATTTGATCTCTTCTTAGGAGGTGTTGCTAAGAAACAAAAGAAAAACCCTCATCTGCGCCTTTTATCCCTGAGTGTCATAAGCATTTTTTTAAATCTCCCTATGAGTAACATCCACTACCACAGTAAAGCAAGTCAGCAGCTGAGAGCAGTTTCTGGGGCTGGGGCAGATAGACCTTTTAAGGAAAGAGAGGCCCAACCAGCAGCAGTGATGGCAGGGGTGTCATCATCCCAGGCTGACCCAGGGTGCCCCTTAAAGGCAGTCATGGTGTTGCAGGTGAGTCCTTACTTGATTTTTCCCTTATCCAGGGTATCAGCACATCCAGACTGACTGTTAGATGCTAAAGAGCACCACGTGTTGGAGGATTTCATTTCTTAACAGAAAAGCCAAGGAAAGCCATAAACAAAATGCTCACTCCCGCATCTTAGCTGGGTGACCCAGTCATTCTTTGTACATTTGTCCCTGAACTGAGCCTAGTGTTCACCTCTATCCAGACTTTTCACTAGGGGTTCTCTCAGTTCCAGTCTTTCCCCTGGTATTAGACCTCTTGCTTCTTATGGAGCAAGATCCTGCTCTGGAGTCAGGGGTCCAGGCAGGGCCATCCACTGCAACTCTTCCAGGGACAGCAGGTGATCCTTTCCAGGCTGGGCTGCTGGCCAGTGTCTGCGAGACCCCTGGCTCAGACCATGCCCTCTTGGATGCCTGCCATATGCAGTCTCTGTCTAGGAAGCTCCCCACTCTACAAGCACCTCTTATAAGCTCTCCATTCTAGTGGGTTACCTGGAGAACTCACCCTCCGGATTCCCTGCTTGGCCCTTTTACTCAGGCATCTCTTGGGATCTCCTCTCCACAACAGCCTCCTGTTTCCCTTGGGAATCCCCGCTTCACCGAGCTTTGGTAAACTTTATTAGTTCCAGGGGCTCATTTGCTAATCAGCCACCTGTTGCAGTCAGCTATTCCCAGGTGAGGCCATCACAGGCAGGCTGAGCCCTAGCGCCCCATAAAGGGCAGCTGCCCCAAAACAGGGTGTGTGTGTTGTGTGTGTGGGGGGGAGGGGTTAAATGTTTTTCTTTTTTAAAGACTACATTTAGATTTTTTTAAAGGGTTTAATATAGAGGAATAATATAATTAGCAGTTTACTAGAGCAATCTTATCAAAAGTCATCATGAAAGATAAGTATAGTATACTAGGATTTCAAGACTTCATCACAAGCATAGTACATAACTTCTAGCAACCTTCTCCTCTTTAGAATAAATAAAACAAACCTGTAGTACAACAATGAAGGACGTATGTAAATATAATGACTGCTTTTTACATTAAGGGAATACAGTAAAGTGCTATAATTGTATAACATATCTCTTGCCTGTGTAGAGCTTTTTTTCACTTAACAAATTTATGTATGTGCTCTGTTTGTGGTGTTTCACTGTTTCAGGTAAATCATTTTAACAAATATTTTATTATGGCTTCTATAATTTTCTATTCCAAGACACACGCATGCGTGCACACCCACACCCAGCAGCAAAAACCAACAACAAACCTTTAAAATGGCATTAAGGTTGAGTGTATGTATCAGTAATGTAAGGGTTAAAAACATTGCATGGATGGTATAATTACCTCAAAACCAAGCTTTACAAACCCAGGAAATTCAGAATTGAGGTTATACTTACAAGAAATCCAAATACTATAGAAATGCAGAGTCAAGACACCCCCAAAAATTTAACTCTGCCCTTTACTGATGCCATGCAATTATCATATAATTATGATTATGGCATTCAGAGGTGGTGGTCCCAGAATAGATTAAACTAATTCTCGAATTTATATTCATTTTTACATATTTTCGTCTTCAGGATATCACTTTAGGGCAAAGTTGAAGTGGTTTGATTGTGCTTTTCTTAACCTGTTTGGATTTCTTTATTTTAACTTAATTTAACTCTGAAAATCCTGGGATTGTAATGCTGGGTTTGGGGATTATTATTACATCCCTGTTGGGTTTTTTTAAATTTGACGTTATTGATATGTACTCTCAACCATAACTCCACTTCAACATAGTTTCTGTCTTTTAGATACCCTGGGGAGTGTTTATTAATTGTTAAAAGTTGCATAATGAACACTAATTAATAGCGCAGAAAAGAATACTATTAAATGACATTTTGAACGGTAATACCAACCTTAAATTCTTTATTCATTTTAACTTTTTAGAGCAATTTCACCTGTAAAACAGAGCAGCACAAAGCAGCCCAAGTGTACCAATGAATCTTGCAATTGACTTGTTGACTTAGAGGGCTTTCTGAGTGAGACCAGTGCTATGTGAAGGAAGGGCAGAGGGAGCCAGTTCCCTCAGTCCTAATGTTTTTCCCCTGTGCTTCTGTCTCCATTTCCCCAGCAGTGTTGTTGGCAGTACACTGTGGAGCCAAGGCAACGGTGCCGTGAGGAGCCGTTCAAACACTGATATCCAAGCTAGCATGCAGCCATTGAACACTTAGAGTCTGTCTACAGAGCAAAGAAAAATCCATGGTTGGCCTGTGCCAGCTGACTCTGGCTCGGGCTGTGGGGCTGTTTCACTGCTGTGTAGCCTGCTGGACTCAAGCCGCAGTCTGAGCTCTGGGACTCTTCTACCCCTCGGGATTGTAGAGCCAGCCATGGGTTTTTCTTTGCTGTGTAGACATACCCTTAAAGAGCAGTGATGACTGGGCCACGTAACTGACCAGTGAGAATCCTTGAGTCGTAAATCCAGTCTCTTATACTACTGACTCATTATAATAAATAGAATTGTTGTATGCAAATTAGCAATAGAGGAAGGGTGGAGATTGGGTCAATTACCTATACTATCACAATGGTTGTTGACCATCTGCAGCCTAAATAATCAAGACAAGTAGAAAAAAGAATCATTAATAACTTAGTTTAATTGCAACCTATTTTTTTCAAATATAGCCTTTGCACATTAGTTATTTTTAACGATATAAAAGAAAATTCCTGAAGAACCCAGTTTTTAATTAACTTTAACTCATACATTAATTAGCATATTGTACATTTTCAGAAAATTCAAGTCAGAGTACGGAGTAAGTAAGCAGGGGGAGGATACAATGTCTTTTTCATACATTGCAAAACAGTTTGAATCACTTCTTTATCTGCAAATCAGAACTTTCCTTGTGTCAGCACTCCACACAACTTCATTTAATAATAAAGAAGGTAATGGCTTTGTCAGACAGCTGTATTAACCTGTGATTTTCATCTGGCTGCCCCGTTTTAAAGGGTGTGGTTAGGATTTCAATCCATGTTGTTCAAAAAACAAAACACAGTGAGAGGGTGAAAGATGTCAACTGTAGTGTCTCATACTTAGTTGGGTTTCGTTGGTCTGCATCCACATACAGCATGAATAACAGACTGGTCCTAGTTTCAGGTGTATACATATTATCTTACTCTTTCAATTTGTGGATAAGAGTGGGAGAGGTTTTCTTATTTCTGTAGTTAATACCAGCAACATCAAAAATCTAACCTACTGTATTATTTGGCAAGCCACAATGAAAGCAGATTTCCAGGTTTGCAGTTTACTGGAGCACCTAATGTAAAGTTTTGCTGCTGTGCCATATGTAGGGTCAGCTTTGGTCATGTCAAGTTCCCTATAAGCCCTGAAGTGAATTTTTTCTATTTAGATTTGTCTCTTCTTCCTCTGACTCTGGCCTTCTCCCAGTTTAGTAGTGCTGCTGTTGCTCAGGCAGATGGAGCAGCTTTATAGCATTCCTACTGTGGCCTCAGAAACCAATTTGTGGCATGGTGCATGAAGGTCTACACAAAGGCTGATGTTGCTGCCCTGCCCCTCTTCTCTTCACTCATGGTGATGGCAGTTATTTTAGGGTCCAACATTCTGCCCAGGGCATTGAGTACTACCACAGGAAGAGATTAAAGCTGCACCCTGGGGAAAGAGTTGGGAGTTATTCTGTTTTCATATCAGCAACAGGACTTGTGACTAGATATAATATCTTCCCACATCTGAAGTCCATGCTGAAGGAAGAACTGAGGTGGCAATGGAAACAGGTTTCTTAAGAGCCACTGCTGCAAAGGAAGGGCATGGGATTGTAGCAATATCTCTAAAGTTTGCCCACTTAGCTCAGTGTTGCTGGCCAATTCCTGTGGCCACTGTGGGACCAGAAAGCCTCATCCTGCCTCTTTGAGCAGTAGCACATACCAGAGAAGGAAGGGAGGATCAGTTGTACATAGAGAAACCCTATTTCAGGTCTTTGCTGAGTGCCAGTAAGAGATATTGAAGGAAATGTGTGTTCTTCTCTGTGGAGAAATGAGTGTCACCCAAACGACTGGTACTCTCAGCAGTCGCCATTCTGCATCCTAACTAATCTGTATTGGTATGTCCTCTGCTACCGTGGATAAGTGAAGTTCTGCTGTGTGTGTCATTGCAGTGAAATATCATTGATATTGCTTATCCATCTTTCAGTACCCTTTGGCCTCAAGCCAGTAATTTGAGTTTCCCATGGACTTAACACAAAATGACAAAACATAGGAAAAGAAGTATCATTCTTAACTATGAAACTTTTTGATTGGGTGGAACATGTAGGAAAAGGAAAACTCAGGCTGGGGGAAAACTGAGTGATTTTTATTGTCATAGTCTGAGAGACAGTCAGCCTAATCTATTTTGGGTTATGCTTTGCTGGGGATTTTGTCACCAGTGTTTCTTACTCTCTGTTTCTGTGGGTGGAATTACACAAAAAATGAAATTCTGTCCCCTTTACTCCTCTTTACTCTGTAAGCAGTCACATTTATTTCATTTATTTGACTTGTAGTGGAGCAGGGCCCTTTTCATTGTGGGTAGAGGTGACAGAACCTGACCCTAAATGGAGAAAGTAATAAATTGCTCAAATAAATTATTTAAAAGGACTAGTCACAATTATACCTAGCTTCGTGTACAATATGTAAAAAGCGTAATCGAAAATGGTTTTCATAGGTTTTAATTTTATGCATAAAGTACTCTTTTTACCTGTGAATAGGCTATGTTAATAAATAGTAAGTGAAAGGGAAACTAATGACTCAGGGATAGGCTACAGGAGTCTTTGATTTATGTATCACAAGTTCAGATCCAATCCAGACTGGTAGTGATCAAAAGTTGTTAACAGCTGTGACTAGGCTCTACCTGGTCAATAGCAAAATGGGGAATAAGGACTTCTTGATGGAGTAAAATAGTGAGGCAGGGCAGTTGTTTTTAGCAGAAAAACCTCCTTTTTGGTATATTAAAGTTACATGAAATAAATAGAGTATGAGAAAATAAGATGCCCACTTTTCTCCATTGGAAATAAACTGAGCAGGATGCACTCTCTGAATCTGTAGCATGCTTGCTATTGTAAATTGAGTGGGGCTGAAGACTTTATAAGGCACTCCTTGTTTGATGATCATGGCTGCTGCTCATTTAGAATCCAGCCAAATGTTGAAAAATGTAAGTTTAAGCTTGAACACTTCCTAAGCCACTTTGGCTACCTTTTGAAAAAGGCCTGAAGTCTGCTTTATTCATATCAACAGGAGTTTTTTATTGACTGTAATGGAAGCAGAATCAAGCCCTTATGTTGTAATTTCATTGCTCTTGTTGAGAAATAGATGACCTAGAAGTTGAAAGAATTTAATAATACAGAGAAAACAAGGTTTATTAGATTCTCTTACAAAATAAGAGAAGAAAACTCTTTAAATAGATTGTAACTCCTGCAGAGGGTATTTGCATTGTTACCTAAGAAGCTCTAGAAACATTGCAGTGATATCACATTTCACTATACTGCTTTATACCCAGGGAAAGATGAAGAAAAAAGATGAACCACTTCTTTGCCTGTGTTGTTGTAACATATGTGTCCGCTCTACTTAGGACGAATCTTTGACTGACCTCATTGAGATGAATGAAGAATATGGCAGATGAAATGAGAATGAGGGGATTATCCATCTGAAAACTGAGGACATCCAGTCAAAGTTCATCTTATTTTAATCTTCATGGTATGTTCAAATTTATTTCACTTTGTCAGTAAGCTAATGTGAGATAGTTTAATTGAAAAATACCCTTTTCTCAGTGGGATTTATGCTTTCAAACAGGTAAAACTCAATTATCAGTAGTGTGCAAATTATGTCAATAAGCCCAAGGAAAAATCAATGGGAATATATCCCTCAAGGCCTAGCATACTGATTATAAAAATATTAATACTTAATACCTTTATTACTCTCATATCTCTGCAACTGAAACATATAAAGATCCATCTTATCCATTTTTATAAGGAATATAGGATGTGTGCAAGTCCTTCAAATGCTGGTTTGTTTGAGAAGATTTACATTTTGGACAAAAGTGCAAGGGAGCAAGGGGAAAGACAGCTGAATGCAAATTCATGTCTATCTTTGAAGGGGTTGTATATACGTACACATGACCATTTTGTAACCATATGTGTAAATCTGACACACAGCAGATCTGACAATGTAGATAGGAATATCTTATGTTTTGAACTATCTGTAGTAACACTTTGTCAGCCTAGGAAACTTCAGCTTTCCTAGGCTGAATTACAAATGTTTGCTCTCATGCAAAGCATAAATATAAATGTTGACAATGTCATGCAACACTAACTTCTGTCATCCTTACCAATAGCTTGCCACTGCATGTACAATAGCAGGTGAAGCTTATTTGTAAAATAGAAACTACACAGATTGTTTGGGGGGAAACATATGTCAGTGTTGCTGGACTTCTGTGTAGTTTGACTTCTGTTGTTTAAGAATGCAGAGATATTTTTAATTGAATTATTTTTAGCTTCCTGCGAGAACTGCACTATTTAATCGTCAATTATCATGTTCAAATGTAAATTGATTTTTCAAGAACTTTTTATTACTTGGCTACAAAGAAATTTGACCGATGTGTTTTCAGCCTTAGGATCAAATTCTTTTACAAAATGAGAACAAAAAACTAGCTTTAACAAATAAATAAATATGAAAAAAGGAGCATAGCCATATTGTCAGATACTTTTTTTGCCCAATCTTATCCCCATTGAACTCAATGGGAGATTTCCCATTGATTTCAATAGTAGAAGGATCAGGCCTAACATGTACAGGTGTCTTTGAGTATTTCTGACACAAAGGTGAAGAGAAGAGAGGTCATAGGAGACTCACATTTAAAGTTTTCATTCTATGAATGTATTTTAAAAAATAATAATAAAGGACGTTTATGATGTGGTTTTAGCACAAATGCCTCTCGCCTGGCAGACTTAGAGGTGTGGGGCTTTGTCTGGACCAGCAGAGGGAAGAAAACTGTTGATCCCTTACATGATTGTGCCCCCTGTCTAGAGTTGAGGAGTGGGATACTGTGGTTCATTGGCTGGAGCAGCATAAGCCTCCTGGCTCCAGGGCCGGCTTTAGGCCTATTCCACCAATTCCCCCGAATCGGGCCCCGCGCCTAAGAGGGTCCGGCGCCCAGTGGCAGGGCTGCCAGGGGGGCAAGTGACCGAGAATCCCTTCCCTGGCTAGAGGCTCTTTTTTAATTTTTACTCACCCGGCGGTGCTCCGGGTCTTCAGCAGCACTTTGGCAGCGGGTCCTTCAGTGCCGTCGAAGACCCAGAGTGAGTGAAGGACCTGCCGCCGAAGATTAGGAGTGCCGCCCGGTGAGTACAAGCCCCATGTGTTTTTTTTACGTGGGTTTTTTTTTTTTTTTAGTCATCCCTGCTGGGGCCCCTTTGAAACTGTTCAAATTGGGCCCCGCAATTGCTAAAGCCGACCCTGCCTGGCTCCCACTCAGGGCTAATAGACCCTTCCTCGTGCCCCAGCAGCACCACTTGCACAGGGAAGAAAACCTCCCCCATTGGGTTAGAATAGCACTGGGTTTGGTGGCCTTGCTATGGTATCATGCTAGTAACCATTTGGGTGCTGGGAATGAATTTATCCCTTGACTACCAGGTTGGCCAGAGTGATGTGAGGTTTTTTCATCTTCCTCTCAGCGGCCCAGGGACCCAGTGGCTAAGTTAGGTTGTAAAATTTATTTTGTTGCAACTTGGTAGGTGTCCAATGCAGGTACTTGTTCAGAAGTGGGTCTGGTTCCCTGAACTGGAAATGGAAGCAGATTAGAAGACATCTCCTAAAGAAAGTGGGAAATTGGGTTCCTAATGTCTGGTTACAGTAGGGAGATAGCCCCCTCTTCCCCACCATCCTTAGCCCTCATTCAAAGGGAGGATGATGGGGTCTCAGCAGCATCGCTGAGACCAGGTTAGCTGCTATCAGATCTCCACCAGATGAAAAAAATTACAAAAGAATTACCTGCATTGGGCAAGTTAATGCCAGATAGTTTCCAGATGTGTTACTTAAAAATTGCAGCCTGGTTAAACCACATTCCTGGTATCTTGTCTTGTCTTCCTGCGATGTATGGGATGATGCTTCAGATTTGCCATAAATGGAATGCTTGCACCTTCTAATGAGTTTTTTTTTGCAGAAGCAGATTTAATGATAAAAGAAGACATAATACAATTAAAGCAATTAAAGAGATCCACAGTTCCTCATAACAGACTGCCTCATGCATTCAGCCTACTCAGGCCTGTATGGCTGATTTAGGCCTCAATCCTGCAAGTGCATATGCCTAGGCAGACCCCCATGCCCATGCTCAGAAGTCTGCCCATTTCTCATTTGGGGGGCTTTAAACTGTAAACTCACAAATCATAACCATTGTAGAGGATATCAGGTTGCCATCACTCCAACTCTGGCAGTATTTTCTGGTAGGTTTCTCTATGCCGTCACATACTTTCTTCTTCTTCATTTTGTTGGCCGTACAAGAAGACAAAAACACTTTCCTCCAAATACATTACTAATTCTACTAACATTTAACCCACTTACAAACTTATCTACGAGGCACAAAATCTCTAACATGACTGTAAACTGAAATACAACTTTCAGTATTAAACAGGATGGCAATAATAGCCTGATAGAGTAAAGCAAAGGATGGGGCAGATTAATATACATTGAAAATCAAATATAGTTTCACATAAATGCAATGTTCCATGCAGTTGCAGTTTTTGCTTTTTATGCTACAGCTTTAAACATTATTTATTAAAAACAACAAAAGGACGGAATTAAACAGACAGGCATAATCAAGGGTGACGTATTTTTGACAGTTCTGCAGATGGCAGTAGAAGGGAGGGAAGAAGGGACACTCCATTCCTAAAGTAGTTATTGTTACCTATGTTAAAATTAAGGAGTGTTTTACATATTGTCTTTTGAGAATTTGACACTAGTTATTATTAAACTTACAGCTGGACCTTTTCTAGATCTTTAAGTTACAACAATTTTACTTGTGGATTTTTCATATTGTCCACCAGAAGACTTTGAACAGTGCCATAGTGAGAATGTTGCTATTTCGTCAATACGCAGGCCTGTCTTTGCTCTGTTTGATGCTTTACAGTGCACTCCAAAGCGTTCAGGTATTCAGTGCCACCACATAATCTTTGTATTGTCTTTCTGCTTAAAACTCAACAGTGCTTTTGATACAGTCTCTTGTCTGGAGCTATGGTTTAAAGTAGAGGAGACTATTTATTCTTCCAGTATTGATACAATAAGAAAATGATAACAAAGTCAAAAATTCCTTTTATGTACATGTTTTTGGGGTTTTGTCTTTGAGATCTGAGTATCTAAATCTATGTTCTCTCCAACACATGAAATGACAGGCCATTCAAAGTGCCCAAATATTAATTTTTGTTGCATGTCTGTATATTCATCTGTCAACCTTGGGTGAATTTTCTGTATTTCTGTTAGCTTGTCCCAAATGGCTGGCAAGCTGAATTTCTCTAACAGGCATCAATTCGCTGTATTAAATGCCTGTTCTGCCCTGCAAGACATATTGATTATTTTTTTCTCAGCAAAGTGACAAATACCATTTTCATGACTATAATAGAGATTGATTACAATTTTATGGAACACAGAGGGAGCCGATCTTGCAGAGACAACCTTGGGGCATATAAAAATTGAAAAAAAATCATTTGAATTAATAAGGAAATTAATGAATTCATCTGTTGCTGATGAAGCCAAAACATTTTTGAAATAATGAAACTGTAGATGCACGATCATTGCTGAGTGGGGAGGCGAGCTTAAATGTATTTATAGCAGCTGGTGTCTGAAATCATTTGCAATCTTTAGGAGCCCAAATTTAAACGTGACTTCAAAATCTTCTTTGTCTGTTAAAGCACATGTAATTATATAATGTAGGACCAAAGTCGTATCTTTATTGATACAAAATAAATCTGAAAAAGTGAGGAAATTTTGAGCTTTTTGTGCTGTGTGATTCATTTTAAGCACAAAAAGAACTACCAATTCCTTTAAGGCTTTTTCCATTTACCGTAGACAAATGTTCTTAGATACTGACTTTCTGATTGTCATGTTTAACTTTGAACCCTTATACCCTCACACTGTAAAAATTTATTCCCTTATTAACTTCAGTGAAGCCATAGCGGGGCAAGGCGTATGAATGAGGTTGGGCATCTAAATCTGACACAAAGTTAGCTTATTCATGGCACTGACGCCACAGTAAAGTGAATTATAATACCAACAAAACTTATTCTGAGCATTTAAGTGAGGCTCTTAGGGTTTGAAATTTCATGTGTGTATTATTTGTTTGGTTGTCTTAGTCCAGTAATGTAATATTTGCTGATAATCTCTTATTGATTACCTTTTGTAAAAGTAAAAACATGTTTAAAATGATTGTATATTCATCCTTCTTATTTCCATTTTAGAAAATATTTTATCTTTTCCTATACATACGCATTTTTTAAAAATGAGGAGGTGTGAATAGCAGTTTAGCTCAGAATCACAGGCTGAAAATAAGACAAAGGGGAAAAAAGTCATACTAGTTAATGGCTACCTCCCCCTTTATTAAAAGTGTTTTTATTACTGTAGTTTGCAGTAAACTTTATGCTTTTATCACTGAAAAACATGTAAAGAATAGCAACTGTACTTGAATAAAGTTTTACATTTAAAATCTAGAGATTGAGCTAAATTTTCAAAACAATGTGCGTGATATCCAGGTGCAAACTTGATCATAGTGCAAGCAAATTATGAACTTTCCCATTTTGCACATATGACACAGGAAAACATGAAGTTTAAAAAAATATATACTCTTGCCTGTCTAACGAACTGAAGGCTAATCATGGCTCTTACTTTCTGTCAAACAAAATCAATGTGTGTTTTTTAAAAAAACATTAGTATGTAGAGGGATTATAGTCTGATACCAAACATAAAAAAAGAAAAACCTGCTATGGTATATGGATGAACAATGTTTTTCCAATTTTTAGTATTAAAAAGTGGATTCAGATTTTCTTGTTTGTTGTTCACAATATAGTCAAAACATAACTTTAAAACTAACAAGTTCAAATTCTTTTGCTCTGAAGGAACTACCATTGAAAGAGTCACATGTCAGATTTTCCCCATCTGTTGAAGAAATTGTCCACGAATATAATTTTATAATGGAAAATTTGGTTGTCAATAAGTAGCAGATGCCAAGACCTGAATACCCACTATTTCTAACACCCCTATCTGGGACTTCAGTAATAATTAAAAAGAACGATGAAGCCAGTTTGTGTTTAGCCACTCTTTTCATGTATTAGATTGACATTTTCCAAGCCTGGTCTCTGCCCAAAGGAGATTTTTTTTAAGTTTAAACAAGAAGGTCCTGCTGTTTTCAGAGGAGAGGAGAGTGAAAGAATTTATCCATTGTCTGGCTACACCAGAAGAAAGACAGGATGCAATGGATGGATATTTCAGTGGTAAAAGTAGCCAGATATAATCTTCTACTAAGCCAAAATTAGGAAATCTTTTTCTTTAAAATACACCCCCCTCCCACCCTGAAAAACATAAACTAGTCAATTATATGATGATGTTAGGGGTACATGAACACTGCAGGTTTATGCTCTGAAAACTCAGGAAATGATTATATTGAGGTTGCAGGCACAATCTTAGTTTATCCCTCCTTAAATATACATGTTACTATGCAGTCTGTAATTACATGATCACCTACTGTTTCTCAGATAATACAGTACAATATATTATGTTCCCTTTTTTATTTTAATAACCTCTTAATATAATGTCTTCAAAAAATTGCACATCCACACCATTTTGTGAAGCAATAAATTTGGTGATCATAAAATGGCTACAGAGAGTGAAAGTTAAAATAAGCTCTATTACTCCCCTTTAAAATAGAGACTTTGCACTGCTTCTGTTAAAAAACAATATGTTTAGCTGCTTATGCCTCAGTGACAATTTTTAAGTTATTTTTAAAATTAAATTTTGAACCAATACTTGCAATAAGGAAGCAATACATTAAATGGCCAAAAAAAACCCAAAGTGTTATCTACTACCCATAGAATCTGATGCTTGGAATAATTCAACTGAAACTGAATAATGTAGGTATTTCAATAATAAGTGGTGTAAAAAACCATATTCTGTGTTTAAGGGATCTGATAGAAACGTACCCCAAAACTATTGAAGAATGAGGATAGGGCCATCTAATCCTTTGCAGCTGTTTTTGCTGTAATTCGTCATGAACATTTTAGTTTTTGGGGCTGTGTTCTGAAAGAAACTGTCAGTATTCCATTTTGTTTATTAAATGGTTTCATACAGAACCTGCTTATTTTTACAGCCGTATTTTGAAATCAGTTGAAATTTTGTAAACTGCAGGTCGTTTATTTTAGTTTGTTTTGTAAATATAAATCCATTTTACATACCATAAGTAAAGTTATGAATAATGAATGTGTGTGATTGATAATTAACTTATTGTTGTATTAATTCATTCTTTCTTTTTTTAAAATTATTTGTGTTTTGCATTGGAGTCAATGGGAATTTTGCCAGAATAGGGACTGCAGGATCAAGCCCGGCATTCATGTAATAGATGAAGCACTCTTAAATCAGTCTCTGTGGAGTTATTTAGCTGTTACCAATTACTCCTGCATTGTAAACAATCGAAGTGCTTGTATCTGCAGGCAATAGATAACCTGGAAATCAAATATATCAGCTCTACACAAATCCATGAAGAGATTGTCCTGTCAGCTAAAACAAGAGTGAAAGATGGGATTGTAAATAACACTCATAGGCCAAACAGGTTAGTGACATTTATATAAAAGAAAAAAAGGGAGAGAAGCCACCTATGGCAGTCAGTTGAAATCTAATTGAAAAGTTGGTGAAAATAAAGTCAAAGCCTTAAAAAAGTTTATTGTAAGTTTATTTTGCTTTGTACAATACTCGCTTTCAGTTTGTGGATTGCAGGCTTTACTCTGAGTAAGACCGGGAATAGCATGTTAAGGATGCCACAAATTTGTAAAGTCTCAGCAATTTAGCCTTTGTTCCAAGTACTGAAATTATTGTTACTACTTAATTTTTTATATATAGGGATTGCGTTGGAACTAAAAGTAGTGGACAATATAGGAAATAGTTTAAAATTAGGTTTTTAATACTAAAATTAATCTAGTTTCTAACCCAGCATCACTTGAAACATGTTATCTTAATTGATTTGTTGTCACGGCCACTATTCAACATTATAATATTTTTCCTAGTTTTATTTCTCATTACCAATGAGAAAAAATAAGAGCAAAATGATCGGTGTGCTATGCTGAGATTTTTAATTTTTTAATTTTTATTTTTTTAGTCTATCTGATCGTTAAATCAAGAAAGGGGACTATGTACGATACTATTTAAAATGATTCCTTTATATGAAATTAGGTCATTTTTCAGTGATCTTGAAGTTTCATTCTGCCCCAGGAAGTCATTGATAGTTTTGCCACTTAGCATCATATTTACAGAGTAAGCAATTCTAAACTAGAAATATTGTTGTTGATATTTCTGTACATAGTCCTAGGCTGACCCTATTATGTGGGTTCTTAGGCTTCTATCACAGGAACAATACTTAGTAGGCTTTTGTTTCCTTTATAAGTGAATGTGAAGATGATGGTAATATTTGCTTTAAATCCATGTTTTAATGAAAATGTTTGGTAAACCAACTAACTCTAAAGGTAAAAAGAACAAATCTATAAATTTGTAATTTTCCTGAGCTGAAAATTTCTTATCAAAAATGTGCATTCGGGACACTTTTTTCCTTCTGCTAAAGATAGCTATTTAGTCCATTAGTGGATTTTTTTTTCCTGCCAGCCTGGCTTCCTGTTGGCTTGACTGTGGAGTAGCAGGTGTACAATTCCAGAGTGTCTTTAAAAGTGGCTCAGCGGGGCTTCTCTGCCGTGCGTTCACAGGAGACAGCTCATCTGTTTAATCCTTATGTTTTAGTCAACCTTTCTTATTATGCAGACAGAGCTCTGATGCTCAGCTGGATTTTGACTCTCAGAATGAATTGATAGAGCTCTTTGATCTTTCTGTGTATTGCATCTGTTTCATCTTTCATCTTAATGCATGATCTTCACAACTCCAGCTAGTGCTTTATTTATTTATTTATTTTCCCACTTGAATCTATCAATTTTACTTTGTTCTCCTTTTTTGGCATTCCTTTTTATGTGCAATGAACTTGATTGCATAATTTTAATATCATGATAATTAAGTTGGTATTTGTATTTAAAAATACAGAGGAAGACCAAGACAACCATGTTTATTTAGAAACATTTCCAGAGACTTGATCAAAATCTTTAAATGAGACATAAAGATCTTTACAGATTTGCAAATTATTGTATACAATGTGTGTAATTAACAGACCCAGTACTGAAAGGGAAGAAGATGTAATTTCACACACATTTGGAAAAGCCCACCACTCAAACTTAAAAGTCTCGTAAGTTCGGATTTCTAAGAGTGCTTAGAAGTATAACTAGAACTATTATCGTATAATGCATTCTTGAGATTTCCCATTAACATTTCAGGCTATAGGCCCTTATTCAGTACAGCACTTAGATGTAAGTCCTTCCCTATTCAGGACAACGCTTGAACACGTGCTTAAAATTAAGCAAGTGCTTAAATGTTGTCTTGAATAGGGACGCTTTTCTGAATAATGGCTTTAATCTACATCAGACAGTTCTGATTAAAAATATTCATAAAACTATGTAGTAGCTCTGTTAAGTTCCATATCATTGGTAGCAGTTTTTTAGCTTCGAGTACAACAGATAATAGGGGATTCCTTTTGTTGTTTTAATGAAACCAAGAAACGTGCAATTTAGATTATTCTTTTAGTTCAACTGAAAGACTGTAGAAGTGTAGCATTCTGTAATTGTATGTTTGATTCTTATGTTTACACCAGAGAGTTTGTGAATTCTTTTGTTTTCTCTAACACTTAGTCAGTGTTCAGTTGTGACAGTCCAGTTTTTGTGTGTGGGGGTAGTGTACAGTGCTGCAAGAACTTTTACAAGTGA
The DNA here is from genome assembly GCF_003597395.2 of Chelonoidis abingdonii. Lineage (NCBI taxonomy): Eukaryota > Metazoa > Chordata > Testudines > Testudinidae > Chelonoidis > Chelonoidis abingdonii. The sequence continues at coordinate 89,814,538 of NC_133769.1, forward strand.
GCAAAGAGCTGTTGGGTTTCCACAGCCAAAAGCTCAAGAGAGTTATCAAAGGGTCTTTTCTCATGAGGGGTTTACTGGCATATTTAATTGTCATGCACTGTCCTAAATATGTATCACAAACAGCATATACAAAAATGTTTGAATGATCTGAAGTCAGATCTCACCTACAGGGAAATGAATTTACTGCTTTTGTCCACCCACATAGAATGCTCCCACATAGAATGATGAACCTAGTTTGATTTAAGAAATCTCTTGGAAATAGGCAACAACTGGGGAGTGCATTTCTTAGTGGAGTGCTCCCAATGCTGAAATTCACTTCTGTAGTTGGTCTGACAAAGCCCAGCCATCAGTTCTATCTGTAAAGTCCCAGACTCCTGTCTGAAGGGGGGATTTTTTTAGGACTAAAGGTTAGTCCTTCAGTAATGTTGCGTATAGTATGATATAGTATAGTATAATATAGTATAGTATATCAACTAAATATTGATACTTTTAAAAATATTTTTGTACATGAGATATTGTGAACAGTTCATTTTTATACACCACAAATAAATTAATTAAATTAAAACTTTTACTGTTTTTTTCAGATATGTTTTCCCCTAAAAATATAGCTTAAAATTTTCAAAACCACCTAACTGATTAGGACACCTGTTGCTTTAATACTAATTGATGTTGGTTATCCAAATCTTCTAGATGGTTCTGAAAATGTCAGCCACATAGTACATACATATGAACCATCCATTATATGTATGCCAGGACCTTGAATGCAGTACACACATTTATAAAACTGGTCAGATATCATAGATGTTTCTGAATGCTTGTGTATGTGTGTGTGTGTGTGTATATATATATAATTTTTTGTAGATAATCATATTTTACTTTGTGCTTACTTGAGGTCATTGTATCATGGATAGATAGAGCTGATCATAGAATATCAGGGTTGGAAGGGACCTCAGGAGGTCATCTAGTCCAACACGCTGCTCAAAGCAGGACCAATCCCCAGACTGATTTTTGCCCCCATTCCCTAAATGGCCCCCTCAAGAATTGATCTCACAATCTTGGATTTAGCAGGCTAATGCTCAAACCACTGATCTATCACTCCCCCCGTCATAAGAATAGTTGTCTGTAGAAAAGAAAGTGCTATAATGTGGTTATTTTGAAATTAGACATCCTTAAAAAATATGTATTTTCCCACAGTATAATAAACATCTTTCAACCAATTTTGTTCCTTTTATGGTTTGATCATCTTTTAGTTACTGCTTGCTGGCCCCAGTCACTAAGAGTAACTTAGATGTATTCATTCTCTGTGAGCCTCATTTTAGAGTTTATGAAAAGGAAAATGAGGCTTTGAAGAAAATAGCTACTGAGTTGGCCCATTTGGTCATTTTTGTGCCTTTGGTGCTGCTGCTCTAACTTCTCTGAGATTAATCAGGTGCAGGAAATTAAATAATAGACTTAAAATTAAGAAGTCCATTAAAATAACTTGGCAAATTATTAAGTCCCTGACTGGTCAGAGCTGGGCAGTTTGATGCTTTCATTGAGATGCAACTTTAGGTGCATCCAGGTCCTAAATATTAGTAGTTGAGCTTTCTCAGCTTTCTCCTGAGAGGATAATCCTTGTGAACAACAGATGTGCTGTTCTAATACTTTTTTGTTTCCTGATCGTTTGAGTATTTTAGTGTATACTGATTTGCTTCACAACACTGCAGATGTGTTCTTTCAACTGTTTTATTAAGAGTCATGTACTAGAACATGTTTCTGTTGTATTATTTTGCATGTTCCAGTTTAGTAGAGATAAAATGTCTTCTTTTGAGAAGAGGCTTCTGTTGTAAATACACCTTTATTTTTGGAAAAATATAAAATGCTGCTTTGAAAATTAATATGTCTAAAATAGAATACTATGTTGCTTGAATAGCTCAGTATATTTCCCCAACAAAATGGGTTATATTCATTATCTCTGTAAAAATATCCATTTAATTTAGGTTAGGTGCAGCTATCGTTCACCATGCATATTTACCATCACACAGTGTAATTCTTTCCAGTTTTCTATCAATGGGTGTGGGTCTGGCCTTTAATCAGGAGAGGCTCACAGGTTTTAGGAAGTGTGCCAGAACCTGAAAGTTGTGGGGAAAGGTATGGGAGAATGACTCTTCAGCCACCAATCCACACACAGTGCTGCAAGCCCTACCATTATAGGAAGAAGTAATGGCACTGCCTACGGTCATAGGACTGTGATAAGTTGACTTGGACTGATGCTTGATTCCCGATAAAAGTTTTCCCCGTGTGGAAAGCATCATTTCTTCTTCCTGAGGATGATGCAAATCTTTTCCATCCACTCTTCATTGAATAAGGCACAGGTAGCATCTCTTTTGTGCAAGACTGTTCAGTGTCTGCAGAATCAGAGATAGAGTTCTCTTTTCTGGCTTGAATATGTTTATTTTAGTAGGCATCAATTCATTTTTTGTATCATATGGAATTTTCTTATAACACAGGTATGTGCTGACTTGTCTGCTTTCTTGTGTGCAATTGTTACTGAGTTTTGTCTTTCCCTGCCATAGTGAAGGTTTATTAAAATCCTTCTTGCATTATGCAGTGACTTAGGCAAGAAAGTGGTTCTGCAGATAACTACAATGGGAGTGAGATTGCCTGTTTGCCCTGTTGGGGAAAAGATGTATGTTGTTTCTACTGGCTGAATAGACATCAGTCCATCCACCTGCTGGATTGATGGTGCCTGTCCTATGCCTGCAAGCCAGAAGGGATAGTACAGTTGGTGTTGGTAGTCTGCTTCAGTGTAGTAGAACTTAATATTGTGTCTGGTGCAAACAGTGTTTGACTATCCAGAGTAACCAAGGAGATCTCTTCAACAGGTTTATCAATACAAGAAAAGGGCAGTGGCTGACAGAGGCAAAGGAAGCTCTTCTCACTGCTCTCAGACTCATCTTTTCCTTTATCATCTTGGCTACAGCCCAATAAAATCAAAGCCCTTCAAGTCAACAATCTTCTTACTGAATAAAGTTGAGTCTTTTGCCATTATAAAAACAAACCCTAGTATGTAAGTAGTATTAGTTTTCTTATAATTTATCTGTATTATAGTAATACCCACAATGGGCTAGGTGCTAGCCAAACATATAGCCTCCCTCACAGGGCTTATGATTGAGGATGCCAAGTGTGATTTATTTCAGAGGTGGTTGAGTTTTGTAAAAAATTTGACATTTTTATTCTGTTCTATAAAATATACATACATTTTGTCATGCAAGATGATTCATGATCTGCAGTAGTAAAAAAAACAATATCCATTTTTATACCATTGTATACCATCCCTCCCCCGCAAAAAGCCTGATTCTTGGCTCACTCAGGAACCAAACTGCTACAGGCTCTAGGGATGGCTGAAAAATAATAGTTCTGTTTTTAAAAAATGAAAGTTTTAACATTTATTTTTGTTCTAGAATGAAACAGATCTTTTGAATTTTTTCATGAAAAAGTGTGTGCATTTGGGGGTGTGTCACAGAGACCCACCCTGGAATAGTTACAAAGTACAGAACAATATAAGGGAAATATGAGACCCTGAGAGCAGGGACTTAAATATGGGTCTCCCACATCCTAGGTGAATGCCCTACCCACTGGCTATTGGCTATTCTGAGGTGGGTCGCCATCTCTCTCCCACTTTGATCAGAAATTCTATCCTGAACCTGAGAAGCCGTGCCTATGAAAATTTTGTCAAAACTAATACATTTCTACAAAACTTGCATCTGACGAAGTGAGTATTCACCCATGAAAGCTCATGCTCCAATATGTCTGTTAGTCTATAAGGTGCCACAGGACTCCTTGCTGCTTTTACAAAACTTGATTTCAGTGTGTTGGCATTTTTCTGACAACAAAACACAACTTTTGTCAAAAAAGTCCTGATCGCCTCTAATAGGTTGTTTCTCTGCAGTTGCACACAGAGGATAGCAACTTTAAAGGAGGGAATTAATGCAGCACTGAGCTGTTTTAACTCCTGATGGGTTGGAAAGACATTTACCATGTAGAGACGTTTCCTTCTTAGATCTGCCTGTGCTCCTGCCCCATATGTTCCTCCAAATCTACAGAGTTCGCCATGCTTCGTTGGCTTCTTGCCCTTCTATTGCTCCTTTGCTCCCCTCTGTACCTTTTATCATAGTCAAGCATCTTAGGGTCCTTATTAATTGGCAGACACTTGACACAAAAAGACATAATTTTTTAAAACTACTGTATTTGAATATTAAGAGCTTTCCCTTAATTACATTTTTCATTTTTATTTGAATATAGTATTTACATACTTCATTTTATATCATTTACATTTCACTTAATATTCTGTAATACGGTGTTATAACAAATGGAAGTTTATTATAGTTATCTTTTTACAGTTAAACTGCCAAGTACATTTATTTTATTTAAAAGTAAATGAGCTTATATTAAGCTGGCTTGTGCAGTGCAGTTTTGACAGGTATCTTGATCCAAACAACTTAAAATCCTCATCACAGCTTTTTTTACTTTAGTTGGTTGTTCCTGCACCTTCATAAAGTTGTTTAATCTTGTTTTGCCTTTTCTTTGTGATCTGGGACCTTGCTTGCTACAGCAATCTCTGTGGAAAGTTCGGGAGCATGTTATGCTCAAAGCAGGTGTCTCCGTTTGATCTGGGTGGTCACAATTATCGTCCCTGTGAGATGTTAGTAGATGTGTCTTCCACTCTCTGAATCTGGAGCTGCTGCACAGTAATTATGCTGTGACTTCCTCCTGGTTGAGGATTCTTTCCCTGGAATCTGTTCTTTAATTCTTTTCTTGCTGTGCATCTTCTGTGCCCTTTACTCCACCATACCTCTTTTTCCTCCTGTTCTAGGCATAATGTCTAGCACCTTCTGCTAAGTGCTCTTCTTCTGCTTCCTCCTTGTGCATCCCCTTTGTGAACTCGCCCCAAGCCCCATACGCTCCTTGCCAATTTGCTTTTTTCTTAAGATACAATTTGATATTAGATGTCAATAGGAAGAACAGCTGAGACTGGGATTTTCAAAGGCTTAAGGGAATTAAAAGCCTAAATCCCACTAATTTTCAATAGCAGTTGGGTGCCTAACTTCCTTTGCCCCTTTGAGAATTTGATCCTTAGAGTACAGTTGTGTAGTGAATGAAAAAAACCAAAAAGTTTGTCACATTTATACACAATGGCCAAACTTCAATGCCAGTGATGTACTACTTTGAACATTCTTTCATGCTGCCCTTTATGGATGGTACAGCTCTCCCAAATTCAGCAGTTAAACCACTATCTATTCTCCGTCGCATCGCTCCTCCCTTCTGCTGTGATGCCTACAGTATACAGACAGCTGACAATGCCTAGGAAAGTAGCCAAGTGGGGATGCCACTACCGATATGTTTGTATATTTCATATTATTAAAAATGAGAGAGACTTAGCTACCAACATATGGTGCATGTAGCTCATCTGCGCAAAGAATAAAATAAAATAATATTATTATTGTTGCCTCAGCCTCCCACCACTCCCCCTGTTTGTTTGTTACACTCGCTTGTTGCATCTGGTCTTAAACCCAAGCCATAAGCTGGGTCTAGCGCCTGTCTCATCTTCATGTTTGTACAGTGCCTAGAACAGTAGGGTCTGATACTGATTCGGGCCTATATGCAGTAGGGAAATACATATAAATAATGAAAGACACAGTGCACAAATGGTTTCTTGAATTACGAGTGAAATCCTGGCTCCACTAAAGTCAAAGGGAGTTTTGTCATTTACTTCAGGGTTTACCTCTATAAGCAGAGGTCCCTGTTTCAGCATTTTGTATGGCTGTAAATATTTTCCTGCCTACTTTTAGTCCAATAAGTAGCAGAATAAAATTCTATTATAAGGATCAATTTGGGCAATTTGTGTTTTGATTATTGAGATGTATCTAAATGATAGTTACATCCAGACCCCTTAAACTCTCCACATCAGACAGTTGCATAAAAGCAGAATTTCACACTTAGAAGGACAAAGCAAGCTCTGATAGCATTGTAATTTCAAGGCAGCATAACTAGATTATACCTGATACTCTCATAAACTGTTACATGTTCTATCTGCAGCTACTTTCTCCCTGGTGTTCAAAAGTGTGTGAAATTTTTATCAATCTTTGAAAACTTTAAAGAAAAACAAAGAAATGACTTTCAATATGATCACTGAAAGTGAATAAACAAAGCTAAGTACATGAGCTCTGAAAGGATATGTTTTTTGGAAAACTGGCTCTGATCCAAATAGTCAAATGTCCACTGCAAACAGTGTCCACTGCAGTGTCCACTGCAAAACTGAAGTCCATCCTAGAGGTTTACTATAGTTCCTAGGTAAATGCTACAAAATAAAAAGAGTAGTCCACAAAAATGTTTGCATGTTAATATAAATTGACCATCATCATGGACAGTACTTACGCCTAATTTCTTAAATGTAATAACACCATACCCTTACTATTGTACAACCGTGTTTAGTATTAGTTTTTTTATTTCACTACTTGTATACTGTTTACTTTTTCAACTCCACATTATTTAATTCATGTTTTGGTACTTCACAATATGCTTAGTTTTTAACAACAATCTTGAAGCCAGGATGCAAAGCTGTCCAATTTTCTAGTAAATAAAGAAGTTCAAACATAGTGTTGCTTCCTAGAGCAAGACTGAAATTAACTATCAGATTAAATTTAGTTAGGATGCTTTTATATTATGAGGTTATAATTTATTTGCATGTTTTAACCGTCTCACAGTGTAGGCTCCACTAGTCAGAATTTATAGACAATCAAACTAGTTGAGAAGGATGATGTCTACAGAGAAGCCTTTAATGGCAGATAACTGCTTCTATGGGCCCAATTAAGGCTATCCAACTGTGAAACACAGTCTCTTGGGTAACAGAGCAGTCATCCTACTCATACTTTTGGGGAGAGGATGGAAGGGAATATCCAGTGTAGCTGTAAAAAAGGGAGTTTTGGAAATTTTCAAATTATTTTTTTCGATTCTTTAAACTTTCAAGATACATTATTAATAAGGTCAGGGTTGAAGTTCCTCACTGCAGCTTTACATGTGCACCACAGTCAGAACTTGAAGCCCTAGTCACTGTGCTAGAGATATGGATGTGCTTTGGGTCCCAAATCAATCTTGTCACTCCTCAGAAAGCAATGAAAGATAATAAGTACTATTCACCTGATTGCCTTCCTGCTCTGAGACAGCTGGTGACGCTTGTCTTCCTGATAACCAGGAGTTTCAGATCTAAGGCAGGGATAAAGAAAAGCTGGGAGCTTGCTGAATCTAAATTTGACAGTCGATGGCTGTGTAGAGGGTCAGGAGGGATAGAATCTGTGACACATATAAGAAAGGAACAAAATTTATCTGCTCTGGTTGCAATGATTAGATGTCTCGTTGTCTGGCTTTCTTACAGTGGATGATTGATCATACCCGCCAGCTGGCTAATATCATAATTAACAAAGTTGCTACCACGTCTGAGAAGTATAATCGAAAAATTTACCAGCAGTGTGATGCCATTGTCACAAGATCATAAGCATTGCAGAGTCGACTTTTGCACTCGGGAGCTGCAGAACTATGTAGATGTGCTGAGAAGGGACGCACTTGTACAGCTAAAGGTATGTTTGTTCTTTGCACAATAGCACTTGCTCTAATTGTCTCTCATTAATTTAGGCAAATGTTCTTATGACTTTGAGGTGTCATTTCATGGTGCCACATGGAGAAATTTGATTGCTTTATCACTGGATTTTTAAAGCAGTTATAATAGAAACCAAGAATAAATCTTACCCAAAAATAAAAAGCTGAATAATCAAAAATATAGTCTGGCACTGTGCACCTTATTTTTATACTACTCATTATCTTATCAGACATGATTTGTCAAAATCGTGAATGTGGTTGTTGTCATTGCTGATTTTCTCGATATAGGTATTACAAAAATGTTGGCAGCTTATCATTTAGAAACTAAAAATATTTTTCAATTTGTATTTTGTGATATTTTCTTAGGGTTTTTATTTTAGTTTGAATCCGATTAAAAGATGAAAGGAAACAGTTACAGCACAGAGTTCTTCCATTTATAATTTAATGTTAAGAAATGTTGTTGCTAAATAGATGGTATTGCTAAAATATATGTTTGTATTTAAGTCTATATGTAAAAACTGAGAACAATGTCTGAGCGGCTATCTAGAGACCCAATTCACATTGCATTTATAAAACACTGTGTAAGCATTTCACTTATTCTTTTCTATATTTGCTTGATTCTCAGAGTTAAAAATTATTCCATTGAGCCTTTTCTTCTTTGCAACTGTATTTTTATTTACTTGTGTGCTCTACTTGGTTATTCAGTTATGTGCCGGAGTATGTGTTGAAAATGCCAGCCTGACATATTGCTAATGAGTGTGAATATTGACAGTGACAGGAGCGTTTGTGTATGTGTGTCTGTGTGCCATATAAAAAAAACAAAAGAGGAAGAGAGAGAGACAGAAAAGGAAATATTGGGAGGTAAAAGAATATTATATTTATATTACAATGTGTGACAATGCTATTGTTATAGTTAAACAATAATTTTGAAATATAATTGGGATAGTATACAAAGGTTCCTCCACTTCCTCTCAGGGATTAGTAAGGCCAGTATAGGAGCCTTTTGCTTATTACTCTTTGTATGCACAAGTAATTGTAACTTTTCAATGTCAGTTTCTGGAATTTTGGAAGTGAATTCCTTGTGATGCACTCTAGTTTTATATCAGGTCTTCATTAGGTGTTCTTTTGGACTTCTACATACTTAAGGTAAATTTTACCTTTACAGTTAGGAGCATTCAAATGGTATTGTTTGACTAGAAACTGGAAGGATTGCGTTACAAATTAGCTAATATGATTGATTTTTATTTTGGATAAAAAATGGAAATATCTATGCAGACCCTTTCTGTTAGCAGCTAAGTCTTGTATGGTTTTCAAGATACATTAAAATCATTAATAATGGAATGTAATTCTGGATAGTATTTTAGAGAGAGATTTTGCAGTCCTCAGCCACATTAAATGCAGTAAGATATTACTTTTAATTAATAGACAAAATAAGTGGCAATTGAAACCCTCATTTTTAATGGACAATGCCTTCCTATCAAAATAGGACATTGCTCTGGCTGGAAAATGTTATTCCTATCGTCAATTTCCTACTGTCAGTGGTTTTAACGCAGCCTGGTATTTCTATTGCTTTTCAAGAACAGTTTAAAAAAATTACAAATCAATATTTTGTTTTGAATAGGAAATGCAGTGAATAGCAGCAAAATAGATTAGTGATGTAATTGCAGGCAATAGGCAAGATTAAGTTGCGAAAACAGTGTATTGTTGTTTTAACCTAAACCCCATAATATTTTATGTAATTGAGACTGTGCATTGTTAGATCTCAGTTGGAGTATCAAACCGCTATGAGGATTAGAGGGGTCCACTAAAGCAGTGTCACAGCAGATGTGCCTGGTTTTTAACAGGATTATCTCCTGAGATGTGAAGAAATGAACTCTTGTAATAGTTTTAGAGGAATTAATAATGTTAGTAAAATGTTAATGGTGAATGTGCTAATGTAAAGAGTTAGAAGATTAGTAATGCATTCTTTTGCATGGAAATAAGAATATAATAAATGTCCTGCAGGTGATTGGAGCTGCAGCGATTTTATTGTAGATTAAAGTTCTACTGACCTTTGCTAGGGTGATTAACCCTTCTGAAATTAAAAGCCAGGGCTAAATTATTCTGTCCAATTTAAATGCAAACACAGAAAAGAGTGGTATGTCATTCACAATTTTAAAAAAAATGTTTTAATTTTCATTTTTGCATGTCAGTGAGATGCGATTGCAGAAAGAGAGAATTTAGTTCTTGCAAAACTAGTCCAGTGGCAAAGTGCAGAACTGATGTGGCTGTCATGGTAAAGGAATTCCGGAATAAAGAACCACTGTCTGAAGCTAATCTTTATATGCAGGAGCTAGATGATATCAATGGAAAAAAATGGGAACTCATTAAAGAGGTATGATTATATAAGTCATATTGATGTGTTTTGTCTCCCTTAGAACTTGATCCAACAAAGACTTTACACAAGTAAGCAATGTTACTCTTGTGAGTAGTCCTATTGAAGTTAACAGGACTACTCTCATAAGTAATGTTGCTGACCTGTGCAACCCTTTGCAAGATTGGTCTGTAAGTAAGAAATGTACTTTTATCTAACACACAAGCATTTCGATCTTGATCCTGCAGGGGACTGATAAATCTGGTTTTGGATCAATAAACACGAGTGCCTGCTTAAATATAAGCATATGAGTAGTCCCATTGAAGTTAAGATATACTCACATGCTTAGATGCTTTGACTTCAGTGATATTGCTCACATTGTTTAATATTAAGAATATGCTTACGTTCCAAAGAGGCCAAAATCATATGGCAGGATTGATCCCAAAAGTACATTTGCACTTAACCACATGTGTTACTTGAGTAGTTCATTGAAACCAATGGGACTGGTCACATGCATAAAGTTTTTGTGTTTGCTTAACTGTTTGCAGGATTGTGGGTTGGGTTGCAAGGACCACTGTACTGCCTTAGAAAATTTCAGCAGTCTCCAACATAATTCCTGATAGATTTTGGTTTTGCATTGGTTTAGTTTTGCATTAAAATTACGTGTTACAAAGAGTTTTAAACCCTATTAATTTATTTGTATAAAATGGTAATGTCTTGATTTTTACTTATCTTCTTTGCATTCTTTGGCTCAGAAATGGCTTCAGAACTATCTGACTTGTTCTTCTTATTTAGTTTTTAAATAAACAGTAACTCCAAGTTAGTGAATAATTTTGTAGTCATTTATAGCTAAATTGTGTCTTAACAAATCACCCCCGGTAAGGATCTGTGTATTGCTGGGCTGCCCCGAAGCAGTTCGGGAGGAAGATAGTGACTGTCTGAGGGCTTGCTGCCACAAAAACTGGAATCAAAATAATTCAATCCATTTAAATTCATACCTTCCATTGTTTCGGTATAAATCTGTGTGTGGGATGTTCACATGTTGGGTAAGAGGCTTTCACCAAAATATCAGGGTGTGTGAATTAAAACCTGTACAGTTATTTTGGACCCAGTTTGTGTGTAAACAAACCCTCAAATGGTCACTGTTTCCCTTCCAGTTCCCTCCACTCATCTGGAGAAGGAGTAAACTGTACTAGGTTAACATCCAGTGCATCTTAGGTTCCCTGGTGTGCCAGTAGATTGCAGGGCTCAAGTCTTTTCCCATTCCCTTCCCTATTCTGTTCTCTCCAGGCCACCTGCTTCTCCCAATGCATGGCTAGCCACAGTGCAGGTATGTGGATCAGCTTTGTAAGGGCCACTTCACTAACCCAGCCCTTAGTGGCTCAGTGCATAGTAAAAAGTTCCTATCCTTGTCTATCCTCTACACTATTAAAATGATAATAAATGTGCTATCTCCGTTCCATATTCTTTTTTTCCTCTCTTTCATCAAAGAAGAACTCATACTGAATCTGCCAAGGTACAGCAGTCCAAGGCATTGTAGTGCAGAAATTAAAAAGCCTGAGGTAGCAGCTCACTGCTGTCTAGTCTTTTCATTTACACTTTAAACAACCTTCAGAAAGACAGACTTCTGCTTGTGGGACCCCACGGAGAAAGTGAGGCAGAGATGAAAACTACACTTGTGGTGGAGTGACCTAGATGGAACAGCTGGCAAAAATATAGAGGGGATCCTCCAGAGTAATGAATTATACCTTGAGGCTTGGATTAGCAGCGTGTTGAACTAAGAGATCCATTTGCTGAAAGGATCATTGCCTGATTCTTAATTATGGGACTTGCATTCCAATCCACATTTATAAACAGCTCATTGTCTCTCTTTTGTGAGGGTTACTAATTATTAGCTATCAGCTTTTGCCTCTGCAGTTCTCAAACTTACTGTATAAAAATGATGATCCCATGTTTGCAAAACTAATTTGTATTGAAATATCATGAATAATCAAATCCACACTAGATATACCAAATAAATATTGCAATTATAATGTCCAAATTCATTTAAATACATAGAGTATGATATTTAGTACTACCTACTGTAAATTGAACAAGCTTGGTCTTCTCAGACCTGAGTTTCTTTAATAAGATTTCTTTTAAGACTAGGTATCCATCACATTTTGCTAATAAAGGATACCTCTATAATCTCATGCATTTTTTCTTTTCATTACCATTAAATATGCCCATTCCCTCCCATATTGTAAAATTAAATGATAAATGAGAGGGAGACAAATTAAGCGTGCATGTGTGAGAAATTCTTCATGTCCTAGTCAACGTCAATGTGAACCTCTTTTAGTTCAAATAAGCAATAATTCTTTGATCAATATTAGTTAATACCAGCTTAAATTTCAGTAAATCTCAATACCAATTAATAAATGCAAAATGCAACAAATATTGGTGTTCTAATAGAGTATTAATTTTTCCAATGAATGGTGAATTGTGCCGTGATGGTGCTCAGTGAAGAGAAGCTCTGAACTGTATTTGTTTATATTTACTGATGTAGTCAGGGCATAACAGCCAAGCCAACTGTGTACAGTACTTGCACACATTCCATCAAAACCAGCTCTGTAATGACTTAGGGTGAGGGAAAGCACCAGTTGGGTTTTATGTTTGCTACTGTAGTGTTTTCGCTACAGTGTGTACTGTTTAAAGCAGCATTAGTGACTACGGCTTTTGTTTTGCTCTCTTAAGAAAACATTAATCAAGTAGAAGGAAGTTCTTTCAGAGACAGGACAAATCAGCTGTTTTGATGAAATAGACTGTATGTCAATGTAAAGGAACTATTTGAGAGACTATGGATAACAACTGCTGTTCAGTTTAACATTTGTATGACAAGTGGGTGAATGTCCTTCTCTTACAAGTCAATGCAGAGGAAGTGGAAAAGAGGTGAGGTTATATCGTTGCTTCATACTGCCTTCAGACAGGATGGCAGGGGGAACTTTGTATGCTTTTAGTTTCTTCTGGTAAAAGTTAGAAATTGCCTTATCCTAAATTCCAAGATTTGATCATAGTAACAGCAGTCAGTGTGGCTAATTGATATTTTAACAGCCAAATACTTCAGAATCCTATTTTCTGCCATACACTTTAATTTGTTTTCTTTTGAATTCTTTGTAAGATGGATAAGGTGCACTCGATAATGTATTAATACATTTTAGTGGTATTCAACTCAGACAGCTAAATTAAAACTGGAGGTTTGTTAACCCATTTAACTACAGTACTTGAAAATTTAGCATTTTCATAAGTTCTACACAACAGCAAATTATGCAGTACAGTGTGTGTATGTGTATATATGTGTGTGTGTATATATATGTATATTTCTGATTCAAATAAATGCTGTGCATTTTCAAAGCCTTTATTGGGTTAGTCTTTACACTGATAATTACAAAGAGTTAATATAGTAACATAAATATTTTAGTAGAAATGAGTAATTTTATAATATTCATAGTATACATTGTGGATGTTAAAAAGTTTATTTGAAAGTGAGTATTTCTGAGCTACAGGATAGGAGAGATCTACTTTAGTCTAAGAAAAGATAACATGCTATTTTGAAGAGAAATCAATTTTACTTTATATTGGTCTCTTATGAGAACAAGAATTAGCCTGAGGTAGGCAAAATGGTAGATTAATTTTGGACAGCTGTTAAAAGTCAATAATTCCCTTTGTCAATTTTTTTCATCAGGTTCAGAATTTATGGAAGACTAGCTACAAACTGACAAAGCTATTTTGTCAACTAGACTTGCATAGCCTTTTGAAAGTGCCCACAACTATGAAAACAAAAGCTGAAAAATTTAAAATCAACATGTCACTTATAAAAGCTCTGTGTACACCTGGGATTTAGCCACGACTCTGGAATATGATGAGTCAAAAGGTAAAAGACTATGTGTTTATTGTCATAATGTGTGTTCCTACTTTGAATGTATTGTCTAGTACAAATTAAATATTGCCTTTGACATTAATATACAGTTGTCGCTATGCTTTACTAAATGTTGTTTGGTGAAAATGTAGGAAAAAAACCCAGGGGAACTGGTATTTAGTAAGTGGCTTTGAAAACAGAGCTGTAGAAATTTAAAAGTTAAGTAATTTGTACCAGGGAGTATTTTGATGTAATTTGGTATTTACTATTTTACACTGTTAAGATGAGATGAACGTGGGAAGAGAGCTCTTACATAAATGGTAGAAAAGAGAGTTTTCTTTAAGATAACTAACATATACCTTCTCTGAAGAAAATAAAATGAAAGTGTGCTGAGGGCTTTTTCATTAAGAAATTGCTAGACAGGATATGAGAGCATGTTTGACCAGCATAGACCATAAATACACAAATATTTGAAGAAACATTAACCTTGCAAGTCCTATCTGATGATCATTAAACCTCTATTCAGACTTGAAACAACTGTTCTATATGGAAACATTGAGAAATACATTTATACAAAAAATACAGTCCTATTTCTGAAAATACAGGCCAATTAAACAGTGAGATTTAATTTAGATACTTTTCACTGAGGCTGCTTCAGGTATGTATTAGTGCTGATTTACCTTTTTATTTCTTCATCTTATCTGCAAAAAGAGACTCATGCTTATTGGAATATTACTGAAGAATCTAGCTTTCCCCCCAAATTACACACTTTTTGCATAAATGTGCCTAATTACCTGAATTCGGTTTTGATTAGCAGTGTTAATTGATGCAGCTGTGGATGGGATCTGTTTACCTAAATTACCATGTGCAAACAGCAATACGTCTGAAAGTGAATATGCTAAACTGAAAATACTAATTAACTAAGACAAATTGTTATTCAAGTCACATCTCAGAGCTTTTTAATGAAAGCCTGGATGTGTCAGAGCTTTATAATATTCAGACAGAAATGTCTATATTACATATGATTTCTAAATTTAATTCCTGAGAACAGATGGGATGTCGGCCGGGGTTCTTTTGAGTTGCTTCCAGTATTAATGTAAAAGTTTTACTCTATTGGCAACATTCATGGTGTGTGTTTGTGTGTGAGTGTGAGGGGAAGAGAGAGAAACTCACTCTGTGCTTTGACCATATGCCAACCCAGTGCATTGAGACTGGTCTATTTTTGACCAATGTAGTTGCAAATTTTATCCACCCACTGTCCCCAAAATGAAGATAAATATACTATTTTGCAAATTTAAATAAAATCAGTTAGTAAATTTAATCACACCATGTAACAGAAAGGTTAAACAGGCTGCTCTCCATGAAATTTTTTTTTCATTTTTTTCAACAACAACCTGTCAGCTTTCGGTTTAAGAGAAGGAGTGCTGTGTGCTAGCAAATACACATTCTTTGTCTTTTAAATTGTTGTCACCAAAGCTCATGCTGAAATAAATTTGTTAGTCTCTAAGGTGCCACAAGTACTCTTGTTCTTTTTGCGGATACAGACTAACACGGCTGCTACTCTGAAACCTGTCATGGGACAGAGTATTGAAGAATTAATATCACAAACAAGTGAAAATTCATTATTTCTTTGCTTACCTTTTGTCTGAGGTTCTCTTCCATTGATCATGAGAATAACTACTGTTACTATTAGTAGGAGTTACATATTTACATTGGAGCAGAAACCCCTAATATTATAAATATGAGCCCCTTTCTTATACCACAGTTTGTGTTCCTGAGAAACAAAATGATAGAATACCAGTAATGACAACATGGGTGACTGATCTCAGTTGTAGACCTTGAAATGGAATACATTAAACTATATTCCAAAAGTCACATACAAGAGTATTTTTATGTTATTTTATTTTAATTTCAACAGTGCAAAATCTGGTACACAGACAATGTGTTGTCCACTAGTTATAGTGGATACTACAATGTAACTATGCTGCAGTCTAGTACCAAAGAGCATTAAGCACATATGGAATGACTTAAACCAAAGTGAAGAATGAATTTCAGAATAATGTGTGTACTCTATACGCACATTTTCCAACCTATTTATTATTATGTTTGTGCGAGAGCTAAAATGTCAGCAAGTCTGTAATGGGGCCCCATCAGCTTCAATACATTGCCCAAAAATTTCTTCATAAGCTTTCTCAAAGCACAGATTACAAATATTGTGCCTAATTATTAATATGAAAAGAATTATTACAGTAGTAATGGCCTGACAGATTTAGACATCTCTGCCATAATTTCTCAACCTTGATAATAGGACTAGTACATTTACACATGTAGGGTTGTATTTTTAAAAATTGTTGCCAAATTATTATTCCTGGTGAGCGAGCCAGATTTTGTTCTCTGTTACACCAGGGTAAATATAGAGTACCTCCATTTATTTCAATGAAGATACACCAGATTTA
The DNA here is from genome assembly GCF_003597395.2 of Chelonoidis abingdonii. NCBI lineage: Eukaryota > Metazoa > Chordata > Testudines > Testudinidae > Chelonoidis > Chelonoidis abingdonii. The sequence continues at coordinate 89,830,877 of NC_133769.1, forward strand.
CAACAGTGTAATGGAGAGCAAAATTTGTCCCTAGTATTGTATGTGTATTGGATGCACAATATTATTTTCAAAGGTACAACAGTCTTGCTTTTGCACAAGTAAATGTGTGCTACTAATTATGTTATCAACCGGGCAGGCATTATCTACATCACTATATGTTCTAGTAATTTACTAGAGGTTGTACCAGGAAACTTCAATCAAGTCTTCTTTTACTTAGATAGGCTCTCCTCACATGAAAACTAGCATATCTAATTATTACTTCCTATACTTTTCCTCAGTGTGTGCTTAATATACTGAGTATTTTACAAGCAACTTAACAATAATGTGTATGTATGAAAAATTAAGAGACTGAGTTGAAAGATAATACTCTAAACTTGTCTGGCAAGTTTAAATATATACTTTCACTTTGTCTTAAAATGCATACAAAAGCCAAAACCTGTAAATCCCCAGTACATTGTTCTTGGTGATTGCCACCATGTAGACTCTAGCATCTGAACTCCACTCCTGCATGGAACCAATAGGTTTCACACAAAATATATCTGGTTGCATATGTTTAAGATGCTGAACTGATCTTTTAGCCTAGAATCACTCTCTCATCTAGGTGGAGATCATTACTTTCCTCCTTCCATCAGCAGAGAAAATCAACAAAACTGGTTCACCCTGAAGGTTCTTGAATCTATCTATCTTGTAATATTTTCTAGAAATGCGAATTATCCAGCTGCAAGGCCCTCCTTTCTCACCAACCATGAAGATTTCCACTGACAAATTACTGAGACAAAAGAGTAGAATGTTAATGATGTAAGCCAAGTCTGTGCCACTACAGTAATAGAAGTGAAGCAAAAATTCTACTCCACCACCATCGCTCCAAAATCATGACTAGCTAACCTATTCTGTATAGTGAAGGGGCTCTTCAGTCCAGACTCTATAATATAGGTACTTGACTCAAGCACTAACTACTGAAAATTCAGATACTTCTTGGGGAGGGGGGAAAATTCCAGCCCTTCCCACAGCAGGGACCCCATTCTGGTTTTTGCTTCTGCCCCCCCCTGCACTTCCCACAAGGATTCTCTTATCCACACAGTGTGTGAGTCTGTGCCCCCTGGAGTCGAGTTCTCAAAGGCTTCCCTGTGCTCTGCTGTACAGGAAAAGATTCCCTGTGTGCCAAGTTGCAACACCAGTTGGCCTAGCTGCCCCTCTGTCGTCTGGCCAGACTGACAGCGAGGCCAAATTTAAGTGGTGTTGAGATCCTGTGCATCAGGCTGCAATGCAATTTAGCTTGGCATCTCCTCCATCTGTATGGAGGGGCAACTGAGTCAAATTTCAGTGGTGGTGTGACCATGCAAGATGGAGTGATGCTCCGACCATTCCAGCAGCAGCTGTACTGATTTAGCATGGGAACACTGTTTTAAAGCTGTGGACCTTGGCCCCCCCAGCTCCGCAGCCTGTGGAACTTTAAGCAAGTGCAAAAACTTGGGGGAAGGTGAGATGTTTTTCCCCCTCCCCCAGCCTCTCCTAAGTGGTGCCACTGCTGTGAAGAGCTCTTATGTTGCTTTGCAGGGGAGATAAATCAAATATGACAGGAATTTACAGAGCCATAACAGACCCTTTGGCAATAACCAGCCACGAGCGCAGTTTGCTCTCATCATGTGAGGTGAAGCTCAAGAAGGTTTAGGAATATTTGACCCACCACCTTTAAAACACATCAGTGCTCGTCTAGGCTGGTGAATGCCAGGAAAGAACAAGTGTGTACATTGCTAATGGAAATTATCAATGGCTCCTTCAGAGAATTGAACCTGGCAACTTTCCTGCAAAATGCAATCCGTTCACTGAGCAATGTGCATTCTCAGAGTCCTGCTTGACTCCTTATATAGTTCAGGAGACCAGCCTGCATCAGTTGCAGAAAACAGCCTTCTTCATCCTTTCTGCACACAGAAGGATCTGACCATAATGATCTGTATTTGTCGTCTAGCAGCTGCATTACAGTAATTGTGTTCTGGTCTCCCCCACTGGATCTCAGGCCTCTTCTGTGCCAATCCACTGCCTTGGTTGTGATCTTCAGAACTAGAAATGGGCCCGTACTCTACTATATCAGTGACTACTTTTCATGCGTGGCTCACCAAGACAAATGCATCTCACAAAGCTTAGGATGAAATGTCTGAGTATTGTATATGGCTATCAGATAGAAGTACCTTTATAGACAGATGTTGGGGGATGTTTCCAAATGGTGAGGATAGTTAACCTGTGAAGAAGTCTTCTGAGGGAAGTGTTGGAAGCATTATTACAAGAGTAATTTCAAATTAGATTGAACCATAGCACTCAAAAATATACTGTTAGAAATAATTATTCATTAGCAGCAGGATAGACAAAAGTGATAAAGGCTTGTCTGTATTTAATTTTTAATTCATTAATGGCCCAGACTTTCAGGGTGCTGAGCACTTCCTGAGAACAATTAGAGTTGAGGGCATTCAACACCATGGAAAACTGGGCCCTACAGCTGTTCATTCAAAGGCTATAGGTATTGAGCTTTTGCTTTCATTGGTAACATACGACATAGAACAACTCCTCTGTTTTTAACCTTTCAGATCTTCAAGACACAGGTTAATCCATCATCATCTATTTGTTGTAGATTTATTAATAACTTGTTCCACAGTGAAGTATCAAAAAGAATAACAGCTGTGTCCCTGTGGATTAATTTTTCAATCGGATTGTCTCCTAAATTTATAACGGTCTTTTTATAAGGGTCTAAATTTATCTTTTTCCAAAGCAAACACGTAGGTTTTCTTGCTAATGTGAGGGAATAGAGATAGTCCTCCTACAATTTATATAATTTTAGGCACTTCCATGTTTCTTACTCTTGGGTTTAATGTATAAAATTACATAATTAAAAATAAGGACTTTTAAAATTTTATTTCCTGTCTTTGTTTTTATCACCATCCTTTATCCAGGTATGTTTGAGAGGTGCATAATACTGAGTATTGCATAATACTGAGTATGACTGTTTAACAACAATTCTCCTTTTCCCTATATGGAGTTCTATGCCTTCGAGTCCATCCTCAGACCTGTGCCCCTCCTTTCCCAGGATCTCACCAACTTCATTAAGAAGATTGGAAACATCGTTCAATACCGTGTTTCTCCTTTCACTCCAGTTGCTAGCTTTGCACTATCTCACAATTACTTTCACCCCATTTCCTTTACATGCCCCTGACCTTACCTCCTCACTAACTAACCACATCCCTCACCTTCATCCTAATCCTCTCAGCATCTTCTCTCCATTCTCCTTACCCTCAGTGTAGTATCCCTCCTCCAAATGCTGAGCTTTGAACCCACCTGTCTGTTAAACTGCTGCTGCACCTCCCTTCATCTTTAAACTCCTTGGCAGACAATGCCAAGTATTATTGCTGTTTGTTTCTGCTAGCTAGCACCCTAATAGTTTTAAAAGAAGGCACTGACCTTGTCACAAGGCATTTCGTTTTCTCCTTATTCCCTCCTGGCATTCCTTATGTTCTACTGAAATGTCTGTCAGTGAAATATTTGGTTACCTCTTCCTGGACAAATCTGAGGGACTCTACTCTGTACTCATTCTCCTTAATCTTTCTGTGGAGTGATCTGAGAGACTGGAGAATAAGGAGCCAGGAAAGCCAAGGGAGATCAGAATATCAAGGAGGAAAAAGTGGCCTCTGTTCTGGGTACCCTCCTTTACTCCCAGATCCTCCTTTCTGCCTGTTTTATATAGGTTCTTATGCTTGCCCCACCACCATAGTCTCTGGGTGCCTTCCACTAGTGAATTCAATGGCATGACTAACATCATTCTTTCACTCATCCTCTCCCCAGGAGAGTTGTTGACCATGGTCCTCATCCTGGAGTTTGAGGCTATGATTTAAAAGTGCAGGACCCAAACCATTGAGCACCCTGAAGTTAAGGACCAAGACCTTGAACTTGACTCAATATTCAGTGTAGGGAATGGAGGATGGGTGCTTACGATACCC